>NC_136351.1:267695-447695 GCF_964198595.1 Lampetra fluviatilis
CATGCGGGCTACATGACCCAGCCAACGCAGCCTTGCCTGCCGGAGGAGCTCACCGATGGGACTTTGCCCAGATCTTTCAAGGATTTGTGAGCTCCTCACACAATCCAGCCTGGTTAAACCCAGGATGGATCGTAGGCAGGCCAGCCTAAATGTTTCCAACCGGCGAAGATGCTCCATTAGGGGGGTCCACGTTTCGCAAGCGTAGAGAAGGGAGGGAATGACCGTGGCCGAGAAGACCTGAAGCTTCGTGCGGAGCGACAGACCAGGTAGCTTCCACACAGCATTACGCAACCGATGAAAATATATTGCTGCTCGACTGATTCGGAGTGAGACCTCTGCTGTTAAACTGGAGCTGGTCATAAGCACACTACCCAGGTATGGGAAACTCTCCACTCTCTCCACAACTTCCCCATCACCGATTGGGAGTTTTGGGGGTGGAGTGTCCGATGGTACAAAATACCCAGGCAGGTGCTTAGTTTTGGTGGGGCTGATGGTAAGGCCCCATCTCTTAGTGGCACGCTCCAGTATCAGCAGCAGCGTCTCCAACTCCTCTTTTGAATGAGCAGCTATTACCAAATCATCGGCATACATAACGTGGTTGGCCAATAAGGAGCCATCCCTTGATCGCACCCGGGCGTCGATCAGCTTCCCATTATATCTGTACCAAATGGAAATTCCCCCGGTACAGCTATTGAAGGCTTCACGAACTACGCAGTCGAAATAGATGTTAAATAATGTGGGAGCCAGAGGACATCCCTGTCGCACCCCAAGGTGTACAGGGAAAGGCTCCGACTCCCGGCCACGTAGTTTTACCCGGGCCCGCTCACCATCATGAAGGTCCTTAATGATTGTGAGCAGAGGGTCAGGGACTCCGAAAGCACGAAGAACAACCCAGAGCCCAGGCCTATTGATGGTATCATAGGCCTTGACCAGGTCAATAAAGCAGAGATGTAGGTCTTGTTGGAATTCCCTACACCTCTGCTGTAGCAGACGGACAGAAAATATGGCATCTGTGCAGCACCGCCCTTTCCTGAAACCGCATTGGGGTTCCGCAAGTCTCTCCTCAGCGTGCCTAGCAAGGCGATGTTGAATAATCCTTGCCACAGACACACACACACACAGACACACACAGACACCTAGAGACACACCTAGAGACACACACACAGACACACACTGAGAGACACACACACAGACATACACAGTCACACACAGAGACACACACAGAGACACCAACAGAGAGACACACACACAGAGAGACACACACAGACACACACACAGACACACAGACACCTAGAGACACACCTAGAGACACACACACAGACACAGAGACACACAGAGATACACAGACACCTAAAGACACACAGAGACACACAGTGATAGTCATAGAGAGACACATGCACACAGTATGTATATTGTGTGTATATGCTGTGTATATAGTGTGCATACGTTATGTGTATATTGTGTATGTAGTGTGTATATGTAGTATCTTAAATAATGGCGGGAGACGACTTGATGGGGCAGCACTCTTTATTCACAACGGTTGCACACGTAACAGTCCCAACCGAGATAACACCTATGTCACACGTGCCTGACTCGGCCACGCACTCCGTCTTCCCCGTGGGGTATGCGCACCTAACTCTGCCTCGACTCAGGCTCTCCGGTTACGCTCTCCCCACGGGAAGCTCTCAGGCCCCTACGCACTCTCGGCTCGGGCCGCACTCAGTCTCTCCCGTAGGGTACGCGTGCCTATCTCTGCCTCGACTCAGGCTCTCTGGCTACGCTCTCCTCACGGGGAGCTATCAGACCCCTCTTGTCAGACCACGGGTCTCGACCACTGGGCTACACAGCCCGAGCCCTCACAAGGGCGTCGGATCGTGAATCCCAAGGCCTCGCCTCTGAGCCTCTCAGAACCCCGGTCCTTACAAGGGCAGCGGGGCTAGGGGTCCCAGGGCCTATCTCTTCCTCCGTCTTCTCTCTTCACTGGTTACCAACTCCCCGAGTGCCCGCGCGCATCGCCCTACATAGCCCTCCGCTCCCGAGGGGGCGGAGCCTATGCGGACCGCGATGCGAGCACCCACTCGATGTAACCAATCACCGCGCGCTGCCTCACGATCCCTCCTGCCAGCGCGTATCACCACTACATATACATAGTGTATATACAGGGTATATATAGTGTGTATTGTTTATATGTTGTGTATATTGTGTATGTCGTGTGTATATATATATTATATATTGTGTATATATACACACACAGTGTATATACTATATATACACTGTGTGTGTACGTTGTGTATGTTGTGTGTATATAATGTATATAGTGTGTATGTAGTGTGTATGTTGTGTATGCTGTGTATAGTGCGTATATAGTATATATTATACATAGTGTGTATGATGTGTGTATGTTGTGTATATTGCGTATACATAGTGTATATGTTGTGTATGTTGTGTATAGTGTGTATACATAGTGTATATGTTGTGTATATATTGTATATAGTGTGTGTATGATGTGTTTGTTGTGTATATGGTGTGTATAATGTATATAATGTGTATATTGTGTATATGTTGTGTATGTTGTGTACGTTGTATATGTTGTATATATTGTGCATGCAGTGCATGTTGTGTATATAGTGTGTGTATGTTGTGTATATAGTGTATATAGTGTGTGTGTGTTGTGTTCGTTGTGTACGTTGTGTACAATGTGTGTATATTGTGTATATGTTGTGCATGTTTTATGCGTTGTGTATGTGGTGTATATGATGTGTGTATGTTGTGTATGTTGTGTGTGTTGTGTGTATATTGTGTATATGTTGTGCATGTTGTAAACGTTGTGTATGTAGTGTATATGATGTGTGTATGTTGTGTATGTAGTGTGTGTTGTGTGTATATTGTGTACATGTTGTGCATGCTGTATATAATGTGTGTATATGTTGTGCATGTTGTATATATTGTGTATATGTTGTGCATGCTGTGTATATTGTGTGTATGTTGTGTATATGTTGTGTACGTTGTGTATACTAATAGGGGTTTTCCCCTTTTTTCTGGCAACAAAACTGACACCTTTTGCAAGGAATCATGTTTACATTAACGTCATCTGGTCGAACACCATATGAGATGAGGCTCCAAAGAAAGCTGTCTCTGGTGTGGACCAATCAGTTTCAAAGACAATGCATAAATTACCAGAGTATTGTTTTTTGTTTGCATTTGACTGCAAGTATTGTGGTTAATGTAAACATGATTCCTTGCAAAAGGTGTCAGTTTTGTTGCCAGATAAAAGGGGAAAACCCCTATTAGTATATTTTGGTACTGGCAAAAGAGGTCCCATGAAGATACGTTGTGTATGTTGTGTATAGTGTATACATTGTGTATATGTTGTGTATGTTGTGTATCGTGTATACATTGTGTATGGTGTGTGTATGTTGTGCATGATGTGTACGTTGTATATGTTGTGTATGTTGCGTGTATATTGTGTACATGTTGTGTATGGTGTGCATGTTGTGCATGTTGTGTACGCTGTGTATGTTGTGTGTATATTGTGTACATGTTGTGTATGGTGTGCATGTTGTGAATGTTGTGTATGTTGTGTATGCTGTGTGTATATTGTGTACATGTTGTGTGCGTTGTGTATGTTGTGTATAGTGTATATAGTGTGTGTATGCTGTGCATGTTGTGTACGTTGTGTGTATGTTGTGTATGTTGTGTACGTTGTATATAATGTGTGTAATGTGTATATGTTTTGTATGTTGTGTACGTTGTGTACCTGCAGAGGCGACGCCGCCCGTGGTGCTAGTGACGTCGTGCGTCTGCTGTGCGCTCGCCCTCATCACGGTGGCCTCGTCGCTCCTCTACAGGTGATGTGGGGCAGTGTAGCAGGTAGTGTAGTAGTAGTGTAGTAGTAGTGTAGTAGTAGTGTAGTAGTAGTAGTGTAGTAGTAGTGTAGTAGTAGTGTAGTAGGTAGTGTAGTAGTAGTAGTGTAGTAGGTAGTGTAGTAGTAGTGTAGTATAGTAGGTAGTGTAGTAGTAGTGTAGTAAGTAGTGTAGTAGAAGTGTAGTAGGTAGTGTAGTAGTAGTGTAGTGTAGTAGGTAGAGTAGTGTAGTAGTAGTAGTGTAGTAGTAGTAGTGTAGTAGGTAGTGTAGTAGTAGTGTAGTGTAGTAGGTAGTGTAGTAGTAGTGTAGTGTAGTAGGTAGTGTAGTAGTAGTGTAGTGTAGTAGGTAGTGTAGTAGTAGTGTAGTAGTAGTGTAGTAGGTAGTGTAGCAGGTAGTGTAGTAGTAGTGTAGTAGGTAGTGTAGTAGTAGTGGTAGTGTAGTAGGTAGTGTAGTAGGTAGTGTAGCAGGTAGTGTAGTAGTGTAGTAGTAGTGGTAGTGTAGTAGGTAGTGTAGTAGTTGTGTAGTAGTGTAGTAGTGTGGTAGTAGTGTAGTAGGTAGTGTAGTAGGTAGTGTAGTAGTGGTAGTGTAGTAGTAGTGTAGTAGGTAGTGTAGTTGTAGTGTAATAGTAGGTAGTGTAGTAGTAGGTAGTGTAGTAGTAGATAGTGTAGTAGTAGTGTAGTGTAGTAGTAGTGTAGTAGTGTAGTGTAGTAGTTGTAGTGTAGTAGTGTAGTAGGTAGTGTAGTAGTAGTGTAGTAGGTAGTGTAGTAGTAGTGTAGTGTAGTAGGTAGTGTAGTACTAGTGTAGTAGGTAGTGTAGTAGTAGTGTAGTAGTGTAGTGTAGTAGGTAGTGTAGTAGTAGTGTAGTGTAGTAGTAGTGTAGTAGTAGTAGTGTAGTAGTGTAGTGTAGTAGTTGTAGTGTAGTGGTGTAGTAGGTAGTGTAGTAGTAGTGTAGTAGGTAGTGTAGTAGTAGTAGTGTAGTGTAGTAGGTAGTGTAGTAGTAGTGTAGTAGTAGTGTAGTAGTAGCGTAGTAGTGGAGTAGTGTAGTAGCAGTAGTAGTGTAGTAGTGTAGTAAGTAGTGTAGTAGTAGTAGTGTAGTAGTGTAGTTGTAGTGTAGTGTAGTAGTAGTGTAGTAGGTAGTGTAGTAGTGTAGTAGTAGTGTAGTAGTATAGTGTAGTAGGTAGTGTAGTAGTAGTGTATTAGTTGTAGTGTAGTAGTAGTGTAGTAGGTAGTGTAGTAGTTGTAGTGTAGTAGTAGTGTAGTAGGTAGTGTAGTAGTAGTGTAGTAGTAGTGTAGTAGTGTAGTAGTAGGTAGTGTAGTAGTAGTAGTGTAGTAGTGTAGTGTAGTAGGTAGTGTAGTAGTAGGTAGTGTAGTAGTAGGTAGTGTAGTAGTAGTGTAGTAGTAGTAGTGTAGTGTAGTAGGTAAAGTAGTGTAGTAGTGTAGTAGTAGTGTAGTGTAGTAGGTAGTGTAGTAGTAGTGTAGTAGGTAGTGTAGTAGTGGTGTAGTATTAGTGTAGTGTAATAGGTAGTGTAGTAGTAGTGTAGTAGTAGTGTAGTGTAGTAGTGTAGTAGTAGTGTAGTGTAGTAGGTAGTGTAGTAGTAGTAGTGTAGTGTAGTAGGTAGTGTAGTAGTAGTGTAGTAGGTAGTGTAGCAGGTAGTGTAGTAGTAGTGTAGTAGGTAGTGTAGTAGTAGTGGTAGTGTAGTAGGTAGTGTAGTAGTAGTGTAGTAGGTAGTGTAGTAGTAGTAGTAGTGTAGTAGTAGTGTAGTAGGTAGTGTAGTAGTAGTGTAGTAGTGTAGTAGTAGTGTAGTAGTAGTAGTGTAGTAGTGTAGTGTAGTAGGTAGTGTAATAGTAGGTAGTGTAGTAGTAGGTAGTGTAGTAGTAGATAGTGTAGTAGTAGTGTAGTAGTAGTGTAGTAGTAGTGTAGTGTAGTAGTTGTAGTGTAGTAGTGTAGTAGGTAGTGTAGTACTGTAGTAGGTAGTGTAGTGTAGTAGTAGTGTAGTAGTAGTGTAGTAGTGTAATGTAGTAGGTAGTGTAGTAATAGTGTAGTGTAGTAGTAGTGTAGTGTAGTAGTTGAAGTGTAGTAGTGTAGTAGGTAGTGTAGTAGTAGTGTAGTAGGTAGTGTAGTAGTAGTGTAGTAGTAGTGTAGTGTAGTAGGTAGTGTAGTAGTAGTGTAGTAGTAGTGTAGTGTAGTAGTGGAGTAGTGTAGTAGCAGTAGTAGTGTTGTAAGTAGTGTAGTAGTAGTAGTGTAGTAGTGTAGTTGTAGTGTAGTGTAGTAATAGTGTAGTAGGTAGTGTAGTAGTGTAGTAGTAGTGTAGTAGTGTAGTAGTTGTAGTGTAGTAGTAGTGTAGTAGGTAGTGTAGTAGTAGTGTAGTAGTAGTGTAGTAGTAGGTAGTGTAGTAGTAGTGTAGTAGTAGTAGTGTAGTAGTGTAGTAGTAGTGTAGTAGTAGTGTAGTAGGTAGTGTAGTAGTAGTGTAGTGTAGTAGTAGTGTTGTAGTTGTAGTGTAGTAGGTAGTGTAGTAGGTAGTGTAGTAGTAGTGTAGTAGTAGTGTAGTAGTAGTGTAGTAGTATAGTGTAGTAGTGTAGTAGTAGTAGTGTAGTGTGTAGTGTAGTTGGTAGTGTAGTGTAGTAGGTAGTGTAATAGTGTAGTAGGTAGTGTAGTGTAGTAGTGTAGTAGTAGTGTAGTAGTGTAGTAGTAGTGTAGTAGTGTAGTGCAGAAGTGTAGTGGTAGTAGTAGTGTAGTTGTAGTGTAGTGTAGTAGTGTAGTAGGTAGTGTAGTAGTGTAATAAGTAGTGTAGAAGTGTAGTAGTAGTGTAATAAAAGACTCGACCACGATATCTGACTTGGTGTCCTTTATTCGGTTCGTTTGCTGTCTCCCACACGGCTGTCCTCCTTTGAGACCTTCCACCCGGTGCCGACGCTGCTGTTACACCCGTCACCACTAACAGCCCCGCTGTTGGTCTCTGTCGCTCCCGTAACCTCTTAGCAGCCTCGCCGCTGTTACTCTCACGCAGCCTCCCTGGCTGTACTCGCTGCAGCTCCTCCTCGTGTCGCTCCCGTAGCCTCTGACAGCCTCGCGGCTGTTTCCCTGTCGCTCCCGTAGCCCCTAGCAGCCTCGCTGCTGTCTCCCATACACAGCCCCCCTGGCTGTACTCGCTGCAGCTCCTCCAATGCTCTCCCTCTCCAGCAGCCCCACTGCTGTCTCCTCACGCAGCCCCGCTGGCTGCTCCCGGGGTTGGTCACCGCTGGCCGACGGTGCCACCCCTCCCTGGTTTCGCCCTGCGTGGCCTCACCCTTGCTCAGTCTCCAACTCTCTCCCGTCTCCTTCCGGTTTCTCCCCTTAAGGACCCGAACCTTTCTCCCACGTCACATAACCCCACCTCTCCGTGACGTCACATCCGGAAGGTAGCTTACGCCCGCATTACACCACCCTCCCCCGTAGAGAAAAACCCAGCCGACCTCGGCTGAACAATACCAAACAGTAATGCGGGCGAAACCGACCTTGACACACCAAAGGACACCAAGCATGCAATATAACAGTAAGAACAATCAACACAACATAACAATCAACGAACGTACGAGAAGCAGGCAATAAATATAACAGTAAGAACAACAATGCAACATAACAATCAACGAAACGTAAGGGATTTAGAACGTGTGCGGGTCGCCGGCCCGTCCCGGACGGTCGGCGGCCCACCCGCAGAGCGGGAACGTGATGGAGTTTGAGGAGTGACAGGGCGTAATCCTCCTGTCGATGTTGGAGGTCCACCAACGTCCCGTGTCCCTGAAGAATTAGCCCCGGACGCAGTGGCGGCTCGTCAATAGAGGGCGCAGGAGCGCCGCCCCCATCAAGATTCAAGAAATTTACATATACAAAAATTATATAAAAATACATAAATAAAATATTTTTTTCATACGATGTGCCGGCTGGTAGTAAGAAAAGCATCAGCATTTAATAAAAACTGGCTTTAATCGGTCAACTATTTTCTATGTTTTTCAATGTGTTTCATGCGGGGCGCCGGACAAATGGATGTCTATATGAGACTTTAAATTTTCGGACAGCATGTGACCTGAAGCTGGTCTCTAATTGGTTTCTTAAAGATTCTCCTCGGGGCGCAAGTCGTTGCGTCCCTGGCCAATCAGAATTGGCTACATGTTATTTTATCCAATCTGATTGGTTCTCGTCACCTGTCATTCAAATTTACGCTCTGGGCCACTACTGCGAGTGCGCTGGCGACACCACTTCGAGACTTGCTAGGCTGATCAAATTTTTTGTGTAAACAATGGCAGCAGTTCATCCAAATTCTGTAATTTATTTACAAAAAAACCCTTTCACAAGGCTTTCGCTGGAAGAAATAAAAAAGATAAAGGATCTCGGACCGGACCAACCCGATTTACAAATCCAGCAGCAGGCCAGTGACAGAGGACGAAGCTACACACGAAGCTTCACCCGCGCTTGTTATGAGAAACGGAGGTGGCTGGCTGGATGTGATGTTAGCAATTCTCTTTTTTGTTTTCCCTGTCTTTTATTTCAAAGTGTCGGCACTGAAGTTTTGTGGACAACGACGGGGGTAAGAGACCTCAAACATCTCTCTGACAAATGCAAACGTCATGAAAGTAGCCGCAGCCATATTGATAATAGCATGAAACTAACGTTTTATGTTCAAGTAGGAAACATGCTTTTTGGTACTTTGGTCTGAAATGTATATAAAAAAGAAACATTTATGTTCAAGTAGGAAACATGCTTTTTGGTACTTCTTTTGGTCTGAAATGTAAATAAAGATCATCAAAATTTATATTCAAGTAGTCAAAATGGTTTTTGGTACTGCTTTATATTTATTTGCCCCCCTCAATAAAATAAAAAAAATGCGCACCCCCAAAAATAAATATCACCAGCCGCCACTGCCCGGACGTGTCCCGCGAATGTGCCTGCAGCGGGGTCGGAAGGGCCGCAGGGCCCGGAGTTCCCGCAGTCCTGGCAGGTACCTTCCGAGCAGGGCCCTTCGTCACCTGCGGCGTCACGGCCGGTTTGTCTGGAACAGGCATGACAGGCGCTCTTGCAAGATCAATGGACGCAGGCAGGGGAGAGTCGGCAGCAACAGACCCCAGCAAGGCAACATTAGGAGATGACGCATCATGTAGGGGAGCAACATATGGTTTCAAGCGCGACGTGTGAACAAACCAGCGGCGAGATCCAATCTGAACACGCGCCGACTGAGGGTTGGGAACCTCAATGAGGCGGACGGGCCCTTGCCAAGGTTTGTGAAATTTAGGAGAGGTTCCCGGCCGCACCTGCGGGCAATGGAGCCAGGCCAGGTCCCCAACCTTCCAGGGGCACTCCCCCTTGGAACGTCGAGCATACCGCTCGTTCCGGGCCTGGGCTTTGGCCGTAGCCGCGCGGGCACTCTCCCGCGCCTCCGTGACCCGGCGAACAGTGTCCCGAATGTAATCTGGGAGTGGTTTACGAGGTCCCCTCACACCGGTTCCCAATTGCACATCCATCGGCGGCACGTTTTCCCGACCATACATAAGGTAAAACGGCGAATAACCTGTAGCCGCATGAGGAGTCATCCGGTATGCCGAAAGCACCCCCGGGATGTGCAGGTCCCAATCTGATTGTTGTTCACTCACCGTATGGCACAGCATGGCAGACAATGTCCGGTTTAGCCGCTCAACCATACCATCCGTTTGCGGATGGTATGGGGATGTCCGTACTTTCTTAGTCCCAAGGCCCGCGCACACTTCCGCCAATAATTTAGAAGAGAAATTTCGGCCCTGGTCCGTGAGGAGTCTCTCAGGCGCACCCTTGTCCATAACGTACCCGAACAAAAAGGCGTCAGTAATGGCCACGGCCGATTGGTCGGGCAACGGCCAGGCCATCGGCCAACGGGAGAGGTACTCAACCCCAACCAGCAAATATTTATTACCCCTCGCCGATGGTGGGAAAGGTCCCAAAATGTCCAGTGCCACCAATTCATTAACCCGAGACACCTGAATTGACTGTATAGGCGGCACATAAGGATGTTTAGGTGGCTTACGTTGGGCACAATCAGGGCACGCGCGGACGTGCCCTATGACATCTGTCGCCATGCCGTGCCAAAAGTAATGACGTTGCAACGTCAATAAGGTCTTCTGCACACCCAGATGTAAGAGCGTGTCACAATGGAGAGTTCTAATTAACTCGTATCGCAGGGACGTTGGCACAACCAGACGCCAGCGTTCCTGGAGTCCTTCCCTCCACATGAGCAGACCATCTCGGAGAGCGGTTTCCGGTACCCCATCCGTACCCGGACTCCCATTCTCCACCTTAGATCGCTTCCGCAAGGACAATAACGACTCATCCATCATCTGCTCCCGAATCCAAACAGACCGCGGCAAATTCAAAACCCCGTCAGTCGGGCCCGGTTCCATCGGAGCATCCGACTTCTCGACAGCTAACGCCAGCGGCTGAGGGGGGGATAGACTGGGCGTACATCTATGCGTCCCCGACGCACATTTGCAAGGGGAGCGCTGCGGCAATCTGGAAAGTGCGTCTGCGTTCGCATGGCGCACCCCCTTCCGATGGTGAATTTGGAAGGAAAATTCCTGCAGCGTGTCCAACCAACGCGCCAACTGGCCGGATGGCTGATCCATTTTAAGAGCATATTGCAAGGCCGCATGATCCGTACGCACGATAAAGGAACGACCGTAAAGGTACGGCCGAAACTGACGTAGGAAAAAAACAACGGCCAGGAGTTCCCTGCGAGTGACACAGTAGCGGGTTTCCGCGGGAGACAAGACCCGGCTACCATACGCCACGACGCGCTCTACGCCCCCTTTAGACTGAGATAATACCGCGCCAATACCTGTGTCACTCGTGTCCGTATCAAGAATGAATGGGTGATCGAAATCGGGATAATCCAATGTTGGGGCCGTAGCCAACAGATCGCGCAGACTCTGAAAGGCCGCCTCTTCCGGCGGTCCCCACGCAAACTTACGTCCCTTACCCGTAAGGAGGTGCAAGGGCCTCGCGATCGTCGCAAAATTCGGCACAAATCTTCGATAATACGAGGCAAATCCCAAAAACCGACGTACATCCCCCACGGTGGCCGGAGTTGGCCAATCCCGGACGCACGCCGTTTTTTCCGGGTCCGTGGACACCCCCTCAGCACTCACGATGTGCCCCAAATAACGGACGGACCGTTGCAGTAGGTGACATTTCTTTGGTTTGAATTTCAAATTCGCGGAGCGCATCTTCATGAACACCGTCTCCAGCCGCCTTAAATGTTCATCAAATGTGCGGCTGAAGACAATAATATCGTCCAAATATATGAGACATGTCTCCCACTGCAACCCCGTCAAAACGAGCTCCATCAACCTTTGAAATGTGGCAGGGGCCGCATTCAGCCCCATCGGAAGGCAGTTGAATTGAAATAACCCCTGCGGCGTACGGAATGCGGTTTTCTCCCGTGAGGGCTCGTCAAGGGGAAGCTGCCAAAATCCCGAAGAGAGGTCCAGTGTAGAAAAGAACTTAGCCCCCGACAATGCATCGAGGGAGTCGTCCATACGCGGCAGGGGATACGCATCTGCCACCGATATCTTATTCAATTTGCGAAAATCAACACAAAATCGCAATTTGCCATCCTTTTTCTTGACCAAAACCACAGGCGCGCCCCATGGGCTGTTAGATGGCGATATAATGTCCGCAGCCAACATGTCTTCCACTGCCCCCCGAACGTGTTCTCGCTCGGCGGGACTCATTCGGTGCGAATTCAACCGAATAGGGGCAGCGTCGCCTGTATCAATATGATGGTAAAGCAACGAGGTGCGTCCCAAATCCAAATCATTGGAGCTGAACACATCCGAATACGTCAATAACAATTTGTGAAGCGCACCACGTTGATCCACGGACAGGGAAGAATTTCCGTCACATAAGTTAGCAATCCAGCGATTATCCGAAGCCACAGGCTCGGAAACACCAGCAACCACCCCCTGGCTATGCGAACAATCCTGAGCCGTAAATGCCGTAGTGGCATGTGCCACAACCGTACCAGCCGGGACACAGACGTTTTCAGCACCCGCATTGAGCACCTGTAAAAACGGTAATTGATCCGGCCGGACGATGGTCTGTGCCCCAACCAGCGCCAACCCGGCCGTTATCGTGGCTGATGGTGACAACAAGACCCCAACTGCTCCTAGCCGATCAGGCAGGGGCTTCCGATACCGCAAGTGAATAAGCATCTGTGAGCCAGGTGGGATGTCAACAGATGCCACGGACAGCGCCTGCACTTGCGGCTGAAGCAGGTCGCCCCCAGGGCGACGGCAGAAACGAGATTTGACGGCCACCCGGCAGTTCAATACAATTCTCATTAATTTTGATCAAAATAGGCATCTTAGCCAGGAAATCAGTGCCCAATAAACAAGGAACTGCCAAGGATCTTGAAATCAACACAATGCCCGAGGCCGACACATCCCCGATAGATATTTTAGCGTCCACCTGGCCCACGATGCCCATGCTACCCCCGTTCGCAGCAACGCACGACCCGTAAACCGGACGCACGGCCCCCGGTGGGATGCCCAACAGATGGAAAATGACATCCGAAATAATAGTCGCGGACGCCCCGGAATCGACCAAAATGCGCACGTCCACCCCTTGTATAGACCCGGTACAGTGGACGAACACGTAGCGGCCGCGACGACCATCCATGCAAATTTGCGCCACTGCGTCACCGAGTGACAAGGCCCCGTCGATGGCCTCTCTTTAACAACAACATTTGGATCGCACAACGAAGGTGATGGGTGAGGTGCAAAGCCTTGCCGGGTGTCTGGTGCGTGCCGACTTGCCTGTTTCGGAGGTTCCTTGGTCGGCTTGTCCGTTGATGAGGCCTCCTGCTGCGGCGGACCCGGGATGCGGGCCCAGCAGTCCTTTGCGTAGTGGCCCCTCCGCCCGCAGCGGAAGCAGTCGACGTCGTTGCGCCGAAGCGCAGGCCTTGCATCCCGCCGGCCCCGTACCGGTGGTGCAGCGCACGGGCCCGGCCCACCGCGTCCCGACCAAGGACCGGAGGCGGCCGTCAGCTCCTGAGGGTCCCCCCCATCCGGCACGTAGACCGCCTTCGTAGGGTCCCAACCCAGAGCGCCACCCTCTGCGACGGGCCCCCCGTCCATGCCGCGACTTGCTTCCACCGTCGGAGGTTGAATTGTGCATCCAGACATTTTGCTGCCGCCCGGGAAGTGAGCTTCTCATGCCCACACACAGGCATGGGAATCCCTAGATCCCGAGACAGCTCGAGCAGCTTACCCAAGATGAGAGGCTCGAGCAGGTCAGGTGTCGTCTCTGGATATGCGGCCATAGCCAACTCCAGCACCGCACCCCTATATGCAACGGGCGATTCCTCGGGCGCTCGTTGTCGTTGAGCAAATCGCCGATGCGCATCGTCAGGTGGCTCGTAAGCGTCGGCCATTTCTTCAAAAACTCCACGTAATGTCTTCTTCTTTTTGGCCGTTATGGAACGAAAAAATCTAACTGATTCGTCATCCAGAAGAGTCGGCAACACTTCTAAGGCCTCAGCATCGGTCCACCTCGCAGAACGGACCGCCGCCAAGAATCTGCAGGCGAAAGCGCTCCAATCGGCCCCGATGGAGAATTCCTTGACTGTGGTAAGATGGCGACTCCGCCTCCTCTTCACTCCGTCCTCCAACGATGGTTCCTCCGGTGGTAAGTTCAAAATGGCGTCGAACCGCGGCGTGGTCAAGATGGCGGTTTCCAGCCGCGGAGCGCGCAAGATGGCGGCTTCGTGCCGCGTGGCTGATGGCGTCGGAAGCGAAGACAATGTGGTGGCCTGTGGAGCACTCTCTGCTCTCTCCGTCGCCGTCCTTGGCGTGACGAGATGACACAATTGCGCCAGGACGTCCTTGAGAGTCTCCAGTTGCTCCGCCATCTGCTGCCATCGTGGATCAGCGTCCGATGATGTTGGGGGGCCCGCCACCGCGGCGACATCTTCAACTCCAGTCCCCGTGCTCGCTTCAGCAGGGCTCTCCTCCACCACCCCAGCAGAATCCATGGTTGGAGGGAGGTCGTCGTCGTCGGACGAAGAAGCCGATGCTGGCGCCGGAATAATTTTCTTTCTTACTTGCTTTGACATGCCGTTGCACTTCTGACACCAGTGTAATAAAAGACTCGACCACGATATCTGGCTTGGTGTCCTTTATTCGGTTCGTTTGCTGTCTCCCACACGGCTGTCCTCCTTTGAGACCTTCCACCCGGTGCCGACGCTGCTGTTACACCCGTCACCACTAACAGCCCCGCTGTTGGTCTCTGTCGCTCCCGTAGCCTCTTAGCAGCCTCGCCGCTGTTACTCTCACGCAGCCTCCCTGGCTGTACTCGCTGCAGCTCCTCCTCGTGTCGCTCCCGTAGCCTCTGACAGCCTCGCGGCGGTTTTCCTGTCGCTCCCGTAGCCTCTAGCAGCCTCGCTGCTGTCTCCCATACACAGCCCCCCTGGCTGTACTCGCTGCAGCTCCTCCAATGCTCTCCCTCTCCAGCAGCCCCACTGCTGTCTCCTCACGCAGCCCCGCTGGCTGCTCCCGGGGTTGGTCACCGCTGGCCGACGGTGCCACCCCTCCCTGGTTTCGCCCTGCGTTGCCTCACCCTTGCTCAGTCTCCAACTCTCTCCCGTCTCCTTCCGGTTTCTCCCCTTAAGGACCCGAACCTTTCTCCCACGTCACATAACCCCACCTCTCCGTGACGTCACATCCGGAAGGTCGCTTACGCCCGCATTACAGTAGTAGTGTAGTAGTAGTAGTGTAGTAGTAGTGTAGTAGTGTTGTGTAGTAGTGTAGTAGTGTATTGGGTAGTGTACACTACACTACACACTACACTACACTATACACTACACTACACACTACACTATACACTACACTATACACTACTACACTACTATACACTACTCACTAGACTACTATAAACTACACTATACACTACACTACACACTACTACATTACAATACTACACTACACACTACACTATACACTACACTACACCACTCACTACACACTATACACTACACTAAACATAACACGATATAATCTACACTATACACTACACTATACAATACACTACACACTACACTACTCACTATACTATACTATACACTACACTACACTATACACTACACTACACTATGCACTACACTACATTATACACTACACTACGCTATACATTACGCTGTACACTACACTATACTACACACTACACTCTACACTACACTATACACTACACACTATACTATACACTACACTAAACACAACACTAGATAATCTACACTATACACTACACTATACACTACACTACTATACACTACACTATACACTACATTACACACTACACTATACACTACACTATACACTACACTATACACTACAATATACACTACACTATACCCTATACACTACACACTACACTACACACTACACTACACACTACACTACACTACAAACTACACTATACACTACACTACACACTACACTATACACTACACACTACACTATACATACTACACACTACACTACACACTACACTACACACTACACACTACACTACACACTACACTACACTATACACTACACACTACACTATACACTACACTACACACAGGAGGGTGAGGCTGGAGAGCGAGTTGCGCAAGAGGCTGTGGCGTGTTCGCTGGGAGGATGTTGAGCTGCTGGGCGATGGCGCGGAGCGGCTGAGGAGGAGCAAGCTGGCTGCTGGGGGAAGACTGGACGCCTCTCCAGTGAGCCACTCAGCATGGAGTCTATAGTGTGTAGTGTAGTATGTGTTGTAGTGTATAGTGTAGTGTATAGTGTAGTATAGTGTATAGTGTAGTGTATAGTGTAGTGTAGTATATAGTGTAGTGTAGTGTGTATAGTGTAGTGTGTAGTGTATAGTGTAGTGTGTAGTGTAGTGTATAGTTTAGTGTATAGTGTGTAGTATAGTGTATTGTGTAGTGTAGTGTGTAGTGTAGTGTATAGTGTATTGTGTAGTGTAGTTTGTAGTGTATAGTGTAGTGTGTAGTGTATAGTGTAGTTTATAGTGTAGTGTAGTGTATAACGTAGTGTGTAGTTTGTAGTGTATAGTGTAGTGTGCAGTGTAGTGTGTAGTGTATGGTGTATAGTGTAGTGTGTAGTGTGTAGTGTATTAGTGTAGTGTATAGTGTAGTGTGTAGTGTAGTGTATAGTGTAGTGTCTAGTGTAGTGTGTAGTGTAGTGTATAGTGTAGTGTGTAGTGTGTAGTGTGTAGTGTAGTGTATAGTGTAGTGTATAATAGTGTAGTGTATAGTGTAGTGTATAGTAGTGTATAGTGTAGTGTAGTGTGTAGTGTATAGTGTAGTGTATAGTGTGTAGTGTATAGTGTAGTGTGTAGTGTATAGTGTAGTGTATAGTGTAGTGTGTAGTGTAGTAATCGAGTTGCGTTATCACTGCAGACGACCTCCCGACGTGGTTCCTTCTGCAGCGTCGAAGGCCCACGGGAGGGGTCCCCCACTGTGGCCTCCTACAAGGTACAGACCCCAGTCACTCACACGTGGTGGTGGTGGTAGTGGTGGAGGTGGTGGTGGTGATGGTGGTGGTGATGGTGGTGGTGGTAGTGGTGGTGGTAGTAGTGGTGGTGGTGGTAGTAGTGGTGGTGGTGGTAGTAGTGTTGGTGGTGGTAGTGGTGGTAGTGGTGGAGGTGGTGGTAGTGGTGGTGGTGGTAGTGGTGGTGGTAGTTGTGGTGGTAGTAGTGGTAGTGGTGGTAGTGGTGGAGGTGATGGTGGTGGTGATGGTAGTGGTGGTAGTAGTGGTGGTAGTGGTGGTGGCACAGTAGGGGGCACAGGTGGTGCATCAGCCAGTCGTCTCAGTCATCTCAGTCAGTCGACCCGTGGCACCTGCTGGGTCTGCCCCGTGACCTCCTGCCAGGGGGCGTTCGACACTTCACGTGGCCTCAAGGTGCACATGGCCTGGCACAAGCGTCGTGGTGACGTCACCGCCACTTAGTTGCGAATGGCGGTTGTTGTTGTTGGTGGTAGTTGTGGTGGTAGTTGTGGTGGTGGTGGAGGTGGTGGTGGAGGTGGTGGTGGTGGTTGTCGTGGTGGTGGAGGTGATGGTGTTGATAGTGGTGGTTGTGGTGGTAATAGTGGTGGTAGTGGTAGATGTGGTAGTGCTGGTGGTGATAGTGGTGGTGGTAATGGTGCTTGTGATTCAGGTGGTGGAGGTGGTGGTTGTGGGTATGGTGGTAATTGTGGTGATAGCGGTGGTGGTGGTAATGGTGATAGTGATGGTAGTAGTGGTGGTAGTGGTGGTAGTGATGGTAGTGGTGGTAGTGGTGGTAGTGGTAATAGTGATTTTAGTAGTGGTGGTGGTAGTGTTGGTAGTGGCGGTTGCAGTGGTGTCAGTGATAGTGGTGGTAGTGTTAGTGGTGAAAGTGGTGGCTAGTTGAGGTGGTGGTGGTGATAATGTTGGTAGTGGTGGTAGTGGTGGTCGTAGTGGTAGTGTCGATGGTGGTAAAAGCCACTGTGAGTGGCCATGTGGAATGTTTGAACGCTCACTGCGGAGGAGAGGCTGCCACTCCTCTGTCGGGAGCTGGACCGGTTCCGCCTGGATCTCTGTTGCATTCAGGAGGTCCAGTGGACTGTTTTAGATGTGTGTAGTGGAGGAGAGGCTGCCACTCCTCTGTCGGGAGCCGGACCGGTACCGCCTGGATCTCTGTTGCATTCAGGAGGTCCGGTGGACTGTTTTAGATGTGTGTAGTGGAGGAGAGGCTGCCACTCCTCTGTCGGGAGCTGGACCGGTACCGCCTGGATCTCTGCTGCATTCAGGAGGTCTGGTGGACTGTTTTAGATGTGTGTAGTGGAGGAGAGGCTGCCACTCCTCGGTCGGGAGCTGGACCGGTACCGCCTGGATCTCTGTTGCATTCAGGAGGTCCGGTGAACTGTTTTAGATGTGTGTGGAGGAGGAGAGGCTGTCACTCCTCTGTCGGGAGCTGGACCAGTACCGCCTGGATCTCTATTGCATTCAGGAGGTCCGGTGGATTGTTTTAGATGTGTGTAGTGGAGGAGAGGCTGCCACTCCTCTGTCGGGAGCTGGACCGTTACCGCCCATAATCTCTGCGGCATTCAGGAGGTCCGGTGGGACCGGCTCTGGCGCCGGTCACCATGAGGGGTGTGGAAAGTCCTCCAGTCGATGGCAGGAGACTGCCAATTTGACCAGGGAGTGGCTCTCTGATACAAATAATGTGCGGGGGGGGGGTGGTGGTGGTTGCGGGGCTTGGGAGCGTGGCGGTTCAGGTGTGGCTCCAGCGGTGGAGAGGTTGGTGGAGGATCTGGAGAAAAATATGGAGGACCGGCTGACACTGCTGTTTCTGTGTCTGTCTTTCTGTCTTTCTGTCTCTTTCTCTCTCTCTGTGTCTGTCTCACTCTGTGTATCTCTCTCTCTCCGTCTTTCTGTATCTGTCTGTCTCTCCCTGACTCTCTGTGTCTCTCTGTCTCTCTCCATCTCTCTCTGTCTCTCTCTCCATCTCTGTGTCTCTGTGTGTCTCTCTCTGTGTGTGTCTTTGTTTGTCTGTGTGTGTCTCTGTCTCTCTGTGTCTTTCTGTGTCTCCCTGTGTCTCTGTCTCTCTGTGTGTATCTGTGTCTCTGTCTCTCTGTGTGTCTCTGTGTCTCTCTGTGTGTCTTTGTGTGTGTGTCTCTGTCTCTCTGTGTGTGTTTCTGTGTCTCTGTCTCTCTGTGTGTGTCTCTGTGTGTCTCTGTGTGTGTGTCTCTGTCCCTGTGTGTGTCTCTGTGTCTCTCTCTGTGTGTGTCTCTGTGTGTGTCTCTGTGTGTGTCTCTGTGTCTCTCTGTGTCTCTGTGCGAAGGGCAATGTGGTGGTGGTGAAGCCCATCCTCAGGAAGAAGATCGACGTCTCCAGGAAGTTGCTGCTCGAGCTGAAGCACGTGAGTGTGTAGTGTAGTGTGTAGTGTGTTGTGTAGTGTATAGTGTAGTGTATAGTGCGGTGTATGTAGTGTATAGTGTAGTGTATATGTAGTGTATAGTCTAATGTATAGTGTAGTGTATAGTGTAGTGTATAGTGTAGTGTAGAGTGTGTAGTGTATAGTGTGGTGTATAATGTATAGTGTAGTGTATAGTGTAGTGTATAGTGTAGTGTGTAGTGTATAGTGTAGTGTATAGTGTAGTGTATAGTGTAGTGTAGTGTATAGTGTAATGTATAGTGTAGTCTATAGTGTAGTGTATAATGTATAGTGTAGTGTATAGTGTAGTGTGTAGTGTATAGTGTAGTGTATAGTGTAGTGTATAGTGTAGTGTATAGTAGTGTATAGTGCTGTGTATAGTGTAGTGCAGGGGTCCTCAAACTACGGCCCGCGTGCCACATGCGGCCCACCGAGGACATTTATCCGGCCCATGGTCACTAATTGGGCTGCGCTTGTGAGCACTGATTGGGCTGCGCTTGTGAGCACTAATTGGGCTGCGCTGGTGAGCACTAATTGGGCTGCGCTGGTGAGCACTGATTGGGCTGCGCTGGTGAGCACTCATTGGGCTGCAGTGGTGGGCACTGATTGGGCTGCGGTGGCGAGCACTGATTGGGCTGCGCTGGCGAGCACTAATTGAGCTGCGGCGGTGGGCACTGATTGAGCTGCGGCGGTGGGCACTCATTGGGCTGCGCTGGTGAATGGTTCAATGGGCCAATCGACTGGATTTGCCCCCCAGGCCTAAGGCTGCCAGCCCTCCCCTGGCTGCGCTTGACTGGCTCTCCTTCCCTCAGCTCCCTCACTTGCCCCTCGGCTCCACTCCCAGTGATATTCCTGTGTGCTGGGGATGTAGATGATAGAGGGGTAATAACAGAGTGATCTCTGATCTCTGGAGGGGCTGCCTGCTGTTTTCCCGTGCTGGTCAGTGACAGACAGCCGAGGAGTAGGACCCCCAATTTAAATGACAGTAAGTGCATTTATATTCTGATTGCTATTCAGTTGTATGAGGTTATATGTTGTATGTTGTGTAAGCCCCGGTTCATACTGTTGCGATCTCTGTGCAGTGTGAGTTCAGCCATATGCTTGTATGGCTGAACTTGCATTAGATTCGGAAGAAAAAAGGCACATGTGCCTTCTTTTTTCCTGCAGTGGAATCGGATCGCATGGGTCTTCTCCCCCATGCGATTAGATTCCTATGCGAGTTCGCAGATCACACTGCGATCTGTGAACAAAACTGCAGGTGTAATTAACTTTTTAATGGCACCCGCACCAGTGTGAGCCTGGGGTAAAAGCGGAGTTCCCCCAATCAGACTGCATTGATGGGCAGTGCAGTCTGTGTCTCTGTGTGGGCAAAGTTATTGCTGGTATATTGTTTTTGTAGCGCTGTATATATATTGGAATTTTACTAATAGCAATTTTGACTCCCTAGGAAACAATGATGTCAAGAAAGAGAAAAATTGACTCGGAGTGTAGGATATTCAAAGAACAGTGGACTTATGATTACTTTTTCATGCAGTACAAAGAAAGAGCTGTGTGTCTGATATGCCAGAATATAGTGTCTGTGTTCAAAGAATACAATTTACGTCGACACTATGAAACTCAACATAAAGATAAATATGATTGTTTGGTCGAAGAAGTGAGAAAAGATAAAATATGAAAACTGAAAAATACATTAACAACTCAGCAAAATACTTTTGTGAAGCAGAAGCAGCTAAATATTTCATCACTGCGAGCAGGTTTTCAAGTTGCCAAGCTAATAGCGTGCACTGGCAGACCATTCGTGGAGGGAGAATTTGTTAAAGAATGCCTTCTTTCTGTTGCCAAAGAGATGTGTCCAGAGAAGGCCGATTTATTTAGTACAGTGAGTCTTTCAGGACCTACAATTACACGGAGGATTGAAGAAATGGGAGACAATTTGCATCAGCATTTGCAAAACTCCACAATAAAACTTTCTTATTTTTCCTTAGCACTCGACGAAAGCAATGATGTTCGTGATTCTGCACAACTTCTAATTTTTATTCGTGGGACGAATGACTATTTCGAAGTCACAGAAGAGCTTGCTGCACTGCAAAGCATCAAAGGAACAACTACAGGAGAGGATATCTATGAAAAGGTTTGCCAAACTGTGAATGGTTTGGAGCTGAACTGGGCTAAACTAGCCAGTGTGACAACTGATGGTGCTCCTAGCATGGTGGGGTCTAAGAAAGGAGTAATTGCTCGCATTAACCAAGAGATGGACAAACATAACCATTCTCATCCAATAGCCATACACTGCCTCATCCACCAACAAGCGCTGTGTAGTAAATCATGCACTCAACCACAATTTCAGGAATTTCTGTCTGAGCTAAATGTTGACTATGAAGATGTTCTGTACCACACAGAAGTCCGTTGGCTGAGTCGAGGGAGAATTTTGAAACGTTTCTATGACTTACTTCCACAGATTACAGCTTTTATGCTTTCAAAAAACAAAGAAGTACCAGAGCTCAATGATGCAGAATGGAAATGGCACCTTGCCTTTCTGACAGATGTAACAGAGCTACTCAACAGTTTCAATGTGCAACTTCAAGGAAAGGGGAAGCTCATCTGTGATATGCAATCACATGTCAAAGCATTTGAAGTAAAATTAGGCCTCCTCATCAAACAAGTGAAGGAGGAAAACTTCTGCCATCTCCCCACAACTCAAAATCTGTTAGCGGAAAAACCATTGGTTGCATTCCCAAACAAAACATGTGTGGATTCACTGGAAAAATTGCAAAAGGAGTTCCAATTTAGATTTAAAGAGCTTCATCTCCATGAACAGGACATACAGCTTTTCCGTAACCCATTTTCTATTGACATTGAAAATGTGGATACAATTTACCAAATGGAACTGGCTGAACTGCAGAATTGTGACTCTCTGAAAGACGCATTCAAGTCAAGCAGCCTTCATAATTTATATGCATCTCTCCCCTCTGAGACATATCCTGATCTCAGGAACCATGCACTCAAAATGGCAACCATCTTTGGCAGCACTTATGTCTGTGAACAGACTTTTTCCAGAATGAAACATTTGAAATCTACAACCAGATCTAGACTAACGGATGCACACTTGCATCACTTGTTACGACTAGCAGTGACAAATATGGAACCAGACATTGACCATCTTATTAGCCAAAAGCAGGCCCATAGTTCCCATTGAAACACTGCCAAGTTTGTTGATTTAACTTTACTTGTTCTTCATTTTAAATATTGTATTTGTTCCCGTTTTGTTTCTTCACTTCAAAATAAGATATATGCAGTGTGCATAGGAATTTGTTCATAGTTTTTTTTAACTATAGTCCGGCCCTCCAACGGTCTGAGGGACAGTGAACTGGCCCCCTGTTTAAAAAGTTTGAGGACCCCTGGTGTAGTGTATCGTGTACTATATATGTAGTGCTGAACTTTACGCAGACAACTTATTCCTTTTCTGTCGTCACTTTATTTTGTCCAACTCGGCACATTTCGCAACCATCCTCTAGCGCATCCTCCGCTCCCTCCCTCGCTCGCTCCACCTCCCTCGCTTGCTCCGTCTCTCCCTCGTCCGCTCCGTCTCGCTCACTCGCTCCACCTCCCTCGCTCGCTCCGTATCTCTGTCGCTCGCTCCGTCTCTCCCGACTCTCCTCTCTGCTTCTCCATCCCACTCCGACTGTCTCTCGTTCGGCTTCTTCTACTCCACTGCTACTCTACACTTCTTCTTCTTCTTCTGCTCCGACCGACTCCGTCCAGCTCCCAGCAAAACTCCCCGTCTTGCTCTCACGCTCCCCTATTTATCCCCTTTCTCATGTTGGCGTCATCTGGTCCAACACCATGTGAGACTAGGCTCTAAGGAAAGCTGTCTCGGGTGTGGACCAATCAACTTCAAGGACAGTGCACATACATTATCAGAGTTGTGTTTTTGTTTGCATTATGGCTGCAGGTATTGTGGTCTATGCAAACATTGACTCCTTGTAAAAAAAGGTGTCAGTTTTGTTGCCAGATAGAAGGGTAAAAAAAACAATTATCATATTTTTTACTGGCAAATGAGGTTCCAATGGTATTATCAGAGTTATGTTTTTTGTTTGCATTACGACCGCAGGTATTGTGGTCTATGCAAACATGACTCCTTGTAAAAAAGGTGTCAGTTTTGTTGCCAGATAAAAGGGTAAAAAAACAATTATCATATTTTTTTACTGGCAAATGAGGTTCCAATGCAATTTGCAATTAATTAACCAGCGTCCCCCCCCCAACGCCCCCGGCCCCCACCGCCACCTGCCCCCATTCCCAGACTTAAGGGCGCCATGTTGTCCCTGACAACAGCAATCGGCCAATCACGGCCCTGCATCCCTAATTGCCTAACGGGTCGTCTCCGTCTCACTCGTTGTCCCCCAGCAACAGCGGCCAGACCCGGTACGACCCCACTGCTCCCAGCACGCACGTGTTGACAATTACCCCCCTTGGTGCTCGTTAAACCACTACATGTGTAGTGTAGTGTATAGTGTAGTGTGTAGTGAAGTGTATAGTGTAGTGTATAGTGTAGTGTATAGTGTAGTGTGTAGTGTAGAGAATATTGTAGTGTTTAGTGTAGTGTATAGTAGTATATAGTAGTGTATAATAGTGTATAGTAGAGTAGTGTATAGTGTAGTGTATTGTAGTGTAGAGATTATAGTAGTGTTTAGTGTAGTGTGTAGTGTAGAGTGTAGTCTGTAGTGTAGTGTATAGTTTAGTGTGTAGTGTAGTAGTGTAGTGTATAGTAGTGTATAGTAGTATAGTGTATAGTGGTGTAGTGTATAGTGTAGTGTGTAGTGTAGTGTATAGTGTAGTGTATTGTAGTGTAGTGTATAGTGAAGTGTGTAGTGTAGTGTATAGTGTATTGTAGTGTAGTGTGTAGTGTAGTGTATAGTAGTGTATAGGGTAGTGTATAGTGTATTGTTTAGTAGTGTGTATAGTGTGGTGTATAGTAGTGTATTGTATAGGAGTGTAGTGTATAGTGTATAGTAGTGGAAAGTGTAGTGTATAGTAGTGTAGTGTTTAGTGTATAGTGTAGTGTATAGCAGTGTAGTGTTTAGTAGTGTAGTGTATAGTGTAGTTTATAGTAGTGTAGTGTTTAGTAGTGTTTAGTGTAGTGTGTAGTGTAGAGTGTAGTCTGTAGTGTAGTGTATAGTTTAGTGTGTAGTGTAGTGTGTAGTAGTGTAGTGTATAGTGTAGTTTATAGTAGTGTAGTGTATAGTAGTGTAGTGTTTAGTAAGTGTAGTGTGTAGTGTGGTGTATGGTAGTGTAGTGTATAGGAATGTAGTGTATAGTGTAGTGTATAGTAGTGTAGTGTATAGAGTAGTGTATAGTAGTGTTTAGTAGTGTAGTGTATAGTGTAGTTAATTGTATAGTGTATTTGTGTAGTGTATAGTGTAGTGTATAGTGTAGTGTATAGTGTAGTGTAAAGTGTAGTGTGTAGTGTAGTGTGTAGTATAGTGTATAGTGTAGTCTATAGTAGTATAGTGTATAGTAGTGTGGTGTATAGTAGTGTAGTGTATAGTCGTGTAGCGTATAGTGTATAGTAGTGTATAGTGTGGTGTATAGTGTAGTGTAAAGTGTAGTGTGTAGTGTAGTGTGTAGTATAGTGTATAGTGTAGTTTATAGTAGTATAGTGTATAGTAGTGTAGTGTATAGTGTATAGTAGTGTAGTGTATAGTCGTGTAGCGTATAGTGTATAGTAGTGTATAGTGTAGTGTATAGTAGTGTAGTGTATAGTGTAGTGTGCAGTAGTGTTTAGCAGTGTCAGTAATCTCACAACCCCCTCCCTCCC
This sequence comes from Lampetra fluviatilis, assembly GCF_964198595.1. Classification (NCBI taxonomy): domain Eukaryota; kingdom Metazoa; phylum Chordata; class Hyperoartia; order Petromyzontiformes; family Petromyzontidae; genus Lampetra; species Lampetra fluviatilis. The sequence continues at coordinate 292,320 of NC_136351.1, forward strand.
TCTCCCCCCTCTGCCCCCCACGTGGTGTGAAGATGCGCGACCTTCAGAGTGACCACGTGACTCGCTTCGTTGGGGCCTCCCTGCAGCCCCCCCACGCCTTCATCCTCACCGAGTACTGCCCAAGGGGGAGCCTCAAGGTGGGAGCAGGGCCTGGGAGATGTTGACTACCTCGCCTGGTACACAGGAGGTCGTGAGTTCAATGCTGAGATGTTGACTACATCGCCTGGTACACAGGAGGTCGTGGGTTCAATGCTGAGATGTTGACTACCTCGCCTGGTACACAGGAGGTCGTGAGTTCAATGCTGAGATGTTGACTACATCGCCTGGTACACAGGAGGTCGTGGGTTCAATGCTGAGATGTTGACTACATCGCTTGGTACACAGGAGGTCGTGAGTTCAATGCTGAGATGTTGACTACATCGCCTGGTACACAGGAGGTCGTGGGTTCAATGCTGAGATGTTGACTACATCGCCTGGTGCACAGGAGGTCGTGGGTTCCATGCTGAGATGTTGACTACCTCGCCTGGTACACAGGAGATCGTGGGTTCCATGCTGAGATGTTGACTACCTCGCCTGGTACACAGGAGGTCGTGGGTTCCATGCTGAGATGTTGACTACCTCGCCTGGTACACAGGAGGTCGTGGGTTCAATGTTGACTACCTCGCCTGGTACACAGGAGGTCGTGGGTTCAATATTGACTACCTCGCCTGGTGTACAGGAGGTCGTAGGTTCAATGTTGACTACCTCGCCTGGTGCACAGGAGGTCGTGGGTTCAATGTTGACTACCTCACCTGGTGTACAGGAGGTCGTGGGTTCAATGTTGACTACCTCGCCTGGTACACAGGAGGTCGTGGGTTTGATCCCAGACCCTGACACCCATGGTGGCTGGGAGATGTTGACTACCTCGCCTGGTGCACAGAAGGTCGTGGGTTCAATGCTGAGATGTTGACTACCTCGCCTGGTACACAGGAGGTCGTGGGTTCCATGTGGAGATGTTGACTACCTCGCCTGGTGCACAGGAGGTCGTGGGTTCCATGTGGAGATGTTGACTACCTCGCCTTGTACACAGGAGGTCGTGGGTTCCAACCCAGACCCTGACACCCACGGTGGCTAAGAGATGTTGACTACCTCGCCTGGTGCACAGAAGGTCGTGGGTTCAATGTGGAGATGTTGACTACCTCGCCTGGTGCACAGGAAGTCGTGGGTTCCACGCTGAGATGTTGACTACCTCGCCTGGTACGCAGGAGGTTGTGGGTTCAATGCTGAGATGTTGACTGCCTCGCCTGGTGTACAAGAGGTCGTGGGTTCGTAGCTGAGATGTTGACTCCCTCGCCTGGTACGCGGAGGTCGTGGGTTCCACATTGAGATGTTGACTACCTCGCTTGGTACACAGGAGGTCGTGGGTTAAATCCCAGACCCAGACGATGCGTGTTGCTGCTGCTGGTTATGTTTGGAGTCTGCGTCTCTCTCCCCGTGGGGGTCGCTGCGTGGATTTGTCTCCGGGAGTAGCTGACTGCTGCTCTCAATATCCACGTGCTGAGCCACTTGGTAGAGCTGCTATCATGTGTGATGGCCTGGTCGCTTATGAGTGGTTGGGTGAATGGGTGAGTGGGAAGCTGAGTGAGTTAGTGAGTGAGAGGCTGAGTGAGTTAGTGAGTGAGAGGCTGAGTGAGTTAGTGGCTGAGTGAGTGAGTGGCTGAGTGAGTGAGTGGCTGAGTGAGTGAGTGAGAGGCTGAGTGAGTGAGGGGCTGAGTGAGTGAGTTAGTGAGAGGCTGAGTGAGTTAGTGAGAGGCTGAGTGAGTGAGTGGCTGAGTGAGTGAGTGAGAGGCTGAGTGAGTTAGTGAGTGAGAGGCTGAGTGAGTTAGTGGCTGAGTGAGTGAGTGGCTGAGTGAGTGGCTGAGTGAGTGAGTGAGAGGCTGAGTGAGTGAGTGGCTGAGTGAGTGAGTGAGAGGCTGAGTGAGTGAGTGGCTGGGTGAGTGGCTGAGTGAGTGAGTGGCTGAATGAGTGAGTGAGAGGCTGAGTGAGTGAGTGGCTGAGTGAGTGAGTGAGAGGCTGAGTGAGTTAGTGAGTGAGAGGCTGAGTGAGTTACTCGCTGAGTGAGTGAGCTAGTGGCTGAGTGAGTGAGTGGCTGAGTGAGTGGCTGAGTGAGTGAGTGAGAGGCTGAGTGAGTGAGTGGCTGAGTTAGTCAGTGAGAGGCTGAGTGAGTGAGTGGCTGAGTGAGTGAGTTAGTGAGAGGCTGAGTGAGTTAGTTAGTGAGAGGCTGAGTGATTTAGTGAGTGAGAGGCTGAGTGAGTTAGTGAGTGAGTGGCTGAGTGAGTGAGTGGCTGAGTGAGTGAGTGAGAGGCTGAGTGAGTTAGTGAGTGAGAGGCTGAGTGAGTTAGTGGCTGAGTGAGTGAGTGAGAGGCTGAGTGAGTGGCTGAGTGAGTGGCTGAGTGAGTGAGTGAGTGGTTGTGTGTGTGTATTAGTGTGTGTATTAGTGTGTGTGTGTCTGTGTGTTTGTGTGTTCCCGCAGGACATCCTAGAGAACTCGGCCATCTCGCTCGACTGGCTGTTCCGATATTCACTCCTCAACGACATCGTCAAGGTAGCCTCGTGCACCTAGCCTGGCACAGCGCTACACGACACGTGACACCTGCAGGGGCTGACTTGTTACCAGCACCACTACAACCACCACCACCACCACTACCACCACCGCTACCACCACCACTACCACCACCGCTACCACCATCACCACTACCACCACGACAACCAAGACCACCACTACCACCACCACTACTACTACTACCACCACTACTACCACCACTACCACCACCACTACCACCACCACTACCCCCACCACAACCACCACCACTACCACCACCGCTACCACCACCACCACGACAACCACGACCACCACTACCACCACCACTACCACCACCACTACCACCACCACTACCACCACCACCACGACCACCACTGCCTACACCACCAACACTACTACTACCACTACTACTACCACCACCACTACCATCACCACTACCACCACCACTACCACCACCACTACCACCACCACCACTACCACCACCACTACCACCACTACCACCACCACTACCACCACCACCAGCACCAATCGCTACCACTGCTGTTGTTGGTGGTGGCCACGAGAGGGATTCTACTCGTGGTCTCTGCCGTGGTTCGTGGCGCTGTGGGCATCGGCAGTAGCTGTAGCAGTAGGACACACACACACACACAGACACACCTACAAACACACACAGACACACAGACACACACACACACACAGACACACACACACCCACACACACAAAGACACACACACACCCAGAGAGCTCGTCACAGTGTCGCCGCTTGATGTGTTCCTTATCTACGCTCACTCGAGCACGAATCAGGCTCTGATCTGTCACAGATCGAGCTCTGATCGAGCACGGATCGAGGAACGAACCGAACGTGTGTGTCTGTGTGTGTGTGTCTGTGTGTGTGTGTGTCTGTGTGTGTGTCTGTGTGTGTGTCTGTGTGTGTGTGTCTGTGTGTGTCTGTGTGTGTGTCTCTGTGTGTATCTCTGTGTGTGTGTGTCTGTGTGTGTCTGTGTGTGTGTCTATGTGTGTGTCTCTGTATGTGTCTGTGTGTGTGTCTGTGTGTGTGTCTGTGTGTGTGTCTGTGTGTGTGTCTGTGTGTGTCTCTGTATGTGTGTGTCTGTGTGTGTGTCTGTGTGTGTGTGTGTGTCTGTGTGTGTGTGTGACTGTGTGTCTCTGTCTGTATGTGTGTGTATGTGTGTATGTGTGTTTGTGTGTCTGTGTGTATGTGTCTGTGTGTGTGTGTCTGTGTGTGTCTGTGTGTGTCTCTGTGTGTGTGTCTGTGTGTGTCTGTGTGTGTATGTGTGTGTGTCTGTGTGTGTGTGTGTAGGCGATGCAGGTGCTACACGGCAGCGTGATGGTGTCCCACGGCTCTCTGTCGTCCTCCACGTGCGTCGTAAACTCGCGATTCGCCCTCAAGGTGACGGACTACGGCCTGCCCAGCCTGAGGGCCCACGGCCTGGACCGCCGGGGGGCCAGGGACGCCTACGCCAGTGAGAGACACTCACTGTTCACTCACTGTTCACTTACTGTTCACTTACTACAGAGAGACACTGTTCACTCACTACAGAGAGACACTGTTCACTCACTACAGAGAGACACTTCACTCACTACAGAGAGACACTGTTCACTAACTGTTCACTCACTACAGAGAGACACTGTCCACTTACTGTTTACTCACTGTTCACTCACTGTTCACTTACTACAGAGAGACACTGTTCACTCACTGTTCACTCACTGTTCACTTACTACAGAGTGTTCACTCCCTGTTCACTTACTGTTCACTCACTGTTCATTCACTGTTCACTTCAAGTTCATGTATTAGGTATAGCCCTGTGAGCCATTCGGCTCTTGAATCGGGTGCAACCGCAACAAACAAAAAACAAAAACATGAACAAAAAACATCTTAAAGTGAATATGTGACTAAGTGCAAACAGAAAATCCAAGAAAAGTCAGCAAAATATTGCAGAAAAAACACCGCACACCAACGCTGTCTGCAAAAATCCCAGTGGGATGCAAGTCAAACAACAACAACAACAACCACAAGACAACTTAGATTAAGGCCATCAGTCTGTAATGCGGGCGTAAATGGCCTCGCGGATATGACGTAACGGGGGGAGGAGTTAGGTCACGTGGGTGAGAAGGGAAAGCTCTTAAGGGCGGGAACCGGAAGAGACGGGGAGAGAGTGTAAGAATAAAGACGGGAGGAGGCCACGCAGGGCAGGAGGTGGAAAGTGGCGTGATCGCCACCGGACGGGACTCGGCACCGTTGGCCAGCGGTGTCCGGGCACGGAGGAGACGGGGAGCAGCGGTGGGGCTGCAGAGAGAGCAGCTGAGAGACTGCATAAAGGCGGAGAGGCTGAGAGGAAAAGCCAGCAGCGGAGCTGCATCGGGAGCGAGGAGAAAAGGCTACGTGAGCGACGGCAGCTGCCAAGCTGCCAAGCGGGAGGTGGAGAAGGCTCTGAGCGAGGACCGTGTGGGGCAAAGTTGTAAGAACCCAATTAAAGGACAATGGAGACAGACACAGTGAAAGAGTCCTTTATTACAAGTCTAACTCTGTACTACAACAAACAAACATGGCCAAACCAATACACTTTTCGAAATCACCAAAATAAAGCTATGAAAGCAGAGAGACGCTGTTCACTTACTACAGAGAGACATAAACTGATCTCTCTGTGTGTCTCTATGTGTGTGCGTCTGTGTGTGTGTGTGTCTCTGTTTGTCTGTGTGTCTGTGTGTGTGTGTCTGTGTGTGTATGTGTCTGTGTGTGTGTCTGTGTGTGTGTCTGTGTGTGTGTCTGTGTGTGTGTGCTGTGTGTGTCTGTGTGTGTGTGTGCTGTGTGGGTCTGTGTGTGTGTGTCTGTGTGTGTCTGTGTGTGTGTGTCTGTGTGTGTCTGTGTGTGTCTCTGTGTGTGTGTCTGTCTGTGTGTGTGTGTCTGTGTGTGTCTGTGTGTGTGTGTGTCTGTGTGTGTCTGTGTGTCTCTGTGTGTGTGTCTTTGTGTGTGTGTCTGTGTGTGTGTGTGTGTGTGTGTCTGTGTGTGTGTGTGTGTCTGTGTGTGTCTCTGTGTGTGTCTGTGTGTGTGTCTGTGTGTGTATGTCTGTGTGTGTGTGTCTGTGTGTATGTTTGTGTGTCTTCGTAGTTTAGTGGTGGTTAATTGAAGGTGGAGGGGTTACCAGCCCCTCGCACCCGTCCAGAGCACCCGTTTAGCCACTGTGGTGGTCACAGACGCCATGAGGGGAGAGGCCAATGGGCATTGGCCCTCCCCCCACAGCACTGCCCACGACAATGTTGCCCGTCCGGCACCGCGAGGAGGTAGGAGGTTGTTTTACCGGATCTGCCCTCTGACCATCGACTAGTCATCTGTAAGATGCGCCTGCCATTCTTCCACTCCGGTGGTGGGTGTACACCCAGGATCCCATTCCAACCAAAAGTGGCCTGGTCTAAGTTAGCTGATGAAAGTTGCAAGCGAGAATTTCATCATCGCTTGCAGCTGGGGTTGGCATCGTCCCCCACTCCACCTGATGTCGAGGGTAAATGGGCGAGGTTTAAGACTGTGACTCATGCAGCTGCAATGGCTGCTTTGGGTACGCGGTCCAGACCTCCCCGGGAACCCTGGCTGACGGAGGAGGTGTTCAGGTTAATTGAGAAAAAGCGACAGGCCCACTCTCATCGCCTACAGCATCCCACGTCAGAGAATGAGGAGGTTTACCGCAGTCTTCGCTCGGAGGTTCGGAGAGCCGTGAGGCGCTGTAAGGATGGGTGGTGGTCGCGGGTTGCTGAGGAGATGGAGTCTGCCTCAGTGGCCCGCGATCACAAATCACTATTTAACTCCATCAAAAAAGTAACCTGCAGCGCCACACCTATTACCATCATTAGAGGAAAAAACGGTGATCCAATCTCCGACCCCCAGGAACAGGTTTGCAGATTTGCTGAGCATTTCTGTGAGGTCCTGGGGGAGGGAAAATCTCTCAGCCAGGAAAACATCATGGCACAAAGTGGGGATAACCCTGCTGAGGCTGCGGTGCCTCAAATATTGGAAGAGGTCACCCCCTGTGAGTGGCTGGCTGAGGTACCGGCTGTTGAGGAAGTACTGAGGGCGATCCGGAGTCTGAGACCAGGGAAGGCACCGGGCAGAGATGATCTCCCAGGCGAAATGCTGAGGGAGGGTGGCGTTTGTGCACAGACTGCCCTATATGACATCATAACAACAGTCTGGACCACTGGACGGGTTCCGCAGGACTGGAAGGATGCCCTGGTGGTCCCCCTCTTTAAGAAGGGGGACCGTACCGACTGTAACAACTACAGGGGCATCTCACTCCTCAGTGTGCCGGGTAAGGTCCTGGCAAGGATTATTCAACATCGCCTTGCTAGGCATGCTGAGGAGAGGCTTGCGGAGCCCCAATGTGGTTTCAGGAAAGGGCGGTCCTGCACAGATGCCATATTTTCTGTCCGTCTGCTACAGCAGAGGTGTAGGGAATTCCAAAAAGACCTACATCTCTGCTTTATTGACCTGGTCAAGGCCTATGATACCATCAGTAGGACTGGGCTCTGGGTTGTTCTTCGTGCTTTCGGAGTCCCTGACCCTCTGCTCACGATCATTAAGGACCTTCATGATGGTGAGCGGGCCCGGGTAAAACTACGTGGCCGGGAGTCGGAGCCTTTCCCTGTACACCTTGGGGTGCGACAGGGATGTCCTCTGGCTCCCACATTATTTAACATCTATTTCGACTGCGTAGTTCGTGAAGCCTTCAATAGCTGTACCGGGGGAATTACCATTTGGTACAGATACAATGGGAGGCTGATCGACGCCCGGGTGCGATCAAGGGATGGCTCCCTATTGGTCAACCACGTTATGTATGCCGATGATTTGGTAATAGCTGCTCATTCAGAAGAGGAGTTGGAGACGCTGCTGCTGAGACTGGAGCGTGCCACTAAGAGGTGGGGCCTTACCATCAGCCCCACCAAAACTAAGCACCTGCCTGGGTATTTTGTACCATCGGGCACTCCGCCCCCACAACTCCCAATCGGTGATGGGGCAGTTGTGGAGAGAGTAGAGAGTTTCCCATACCTGGGCAGTGTGCTCATGACCGGCTCCAGTTTATCAGCAGAGGTCTCACTCCGAATCAGTCGAGCGGCAATATCTTTTCATCGGTTGCGTAACGCTGTGTGGAAGCTACCTGGTCTGTCGCTCCGCACGAAGCTTCAGGTCTTCTCGGCCACGGTCATTCCCTCCCTTCTCTATGCTTGCGAAACGTGGACCCCCCTAGTGGAGCATCTTCGCCGGTTGGAAACATTTAGGCTGGCCTGCCTACGATCCATCCTGGGTTTAACCAGGCTGGATTGTGTGAGGAGCTCACAAGTCCTTGAAAGATCTGGGCAAAGTCCCATCAGTGAGCTCCTCCGGCAGGCAAGGCTGCGTTGGCTGGGTCATGTAGCCCGCATGCCCAGCCACCGCATGCCTAAACAGCTTTTGTTCGGCCGGATCGAGGGGGCTAAACGGGCGCGGCACGGGCTAGAGAAGAGATGGAGTGATGTGGTACAGGAGGACGTGGAGCTGAGTGGACTTGCCGATGACTGGTACCAGCGGTGTCAAGATCGGCCTCAGTGGAGGAGGCTCGTGAAGGACGCTACTGGGCAGTTGGAGGCAGTCGCCCTCCAACAACAACGGAGGGCGGAGGAGCGACGCTCACAACAACGAGCGGAGCGCCGGGTGGCTAAAGCACAGCAAGTTGGCACAGTAGGGGGCACAGGTGGTGCATCAGCCAGTCATCTCGGTCATCTCGGTCAGTCGACCCGTGGCACCTGGGTCTGCCCCGTGACCTCCTGCCAGCGGGCGTTCGACACTTCACGTGGCCTCAAGGTGCACATGGCCTGGCACAAGCGTCGTGGTGACGTCACCGCCACTTAGTGGCGAATGGCGGTTGTTGTTGTTGTTTGTGTGTGTGTGTCTGTGTGTGTGTCTGTGTGTGTGTGTGTGTCTGTGTGTGTGTGTCTGTGTGTATGTGTGTATGTGTGTGTGTGTCTCAGAGTGGCTGTGGACAGCCCCCGAGTTGCTGCGCTCCGAGCGGCCTCCACCGCAAGGCACCCAGCGGGGAGACGTCTACAGCTTCGGCATCATCACACAGGTGACGTCACATCAACATCATCACCACCACCATCATCACCATCATCACCATCATCACCACCATCATCACCATCATCATCACCACCACCAGCATCACCATCACCACCATCATCACCATCATCACTATCATAACCATCATCACCACCATCACCACCATCACCATCACCACCATCATCACCATCATCACCATCATTATCACCATCATCACCATCATCACCATCATCATCATCACCATCATCACCATCATCACCATCATCATCACCATCATAACCATCATCATCATCACCATCATCACCACCATCATCATCAACCACCATCACCACCATCACCACCATCACCACCATCACCACCATCACCATCATCACCATCATCATCACCATCACCATCATCACCACCATCATCACCGTCATCATTATTACCACCATCACCATCATCACCATCATCACCATCATCACCATCATCATCACGACCACCACCATCACCACCATGATCACCATCACCACCATCACCACCATCACTACCATCACCACCATCACCACCATCATCATCAACCACCATCACCACCATCACCACCATCACCATCATCACCATCATCATCACCATCACCATCATCACCACCATCATCACCGTCATCATTATTACCACCATCACCATCATCACCATCATCACCATCATCACCATCATCACCATCATCATCACGACCACCACCATCACCACCATGATCACCATCACCACCATCACCATCATCATCACCATCATAACCATCATCATCATCACCATCATCACCATCGCCACCATCACCACCATCACCATCACCACCATCACCACCATCATCATCACCATCATTATTACCACCATCATCACCATCATCACCATCATCACCATCATCACCATCATCATCACGACCACCACCATCACCACCATGATCACCATCACCACCATCACCACCATCACTACCATCACCACCATCACCACCATCATCATCAACCACCATCACCACCATCACCACCATCACCATCATCACCATCATCATCACCATCACCATCATCACCACCATCATCACCGTCATCACTATCACCCAGCGAGGAGACATCTACAGGGGGTCTCTGTGGGTCTCTGTGGGTCTCTGAGGGTCTTTGTAGGTCTCTGTAGGTCTCTGTAGGTCTCTGTGGGTTTCTGTGGGTCTATGTAGGTTTCTGTGGGTCTCTGTGGGTTTCTGTGGGTCTCTGTAGGTCTCTGTGGGTCTCTGTGGGTTTCTGTAGGTCTCTCTGGGTCTGGGTGGGTCTCTACGGGTCTCTATGCATCTATTTTGGTCTCTTTGGGTCTCTGTGAATACTCCATGGGTCTCCGCGGGTCTCTACGGGCGAGCCTACATGTGTGTGTGTCTGTGTGTGTGTCTGTGTGTGTGTGTGTCTGTGTGTGTGTGTCTGTGTGTGTCTGTGTGTGTGTCTGTGTGTCTGTCTGTGTGTCTGTGTGTCTGTGTGTGTGTGTCTGTGTCTGTGTGTGTCTGTGTGTGTCTGTGTGTCTGTGTGTGTATCTGTGTCTGAGTGTGTGTCTGTGTGTGTGTCTGTGTGTGTGTCTGTGTGTGTGTCTGTGTCTGTGTCACAGGAAGTCGCTCTCCGGCAGGGACCCTTCTACCTGCAAGGGCAGCAGCTGAGCCCCAAAGGTTAAAGAGCAGACAAAGGTCCCCCGTATAGCCTCCAGCAGGCGATAGGGGGCAAGTGGTGTTAGTGGTAGCGAGTTGCAACACACACACACACAACAACAACAACCGCCATTCGCCACTAAGTGGCGGTGACATCACCACGACGCTTGTGCCAGGCCATGTGCACCTTGAGGCTACCACGTGAAGTGTCGAACGCCCGCTGGCAGGTCACGGGGCAGACCCAGCAGGTGCCACGGGTCGACTGACTGAGATGACTGAGACGACTGGCTTATGCACCACCTGTGCCCCCTACTGTGCCAACTTGCTGTGCTTTAGCCACCCGGCGCTCCGCTCGTTGTTGTGAGCGTCGCTCCTCCGCCCTCCGTTATTGTTGGAGGGCGACTGCCTCCAACTGACCAGTAGCGTCCTTCATGAGCCTCCTCCACAGAGGCCGATCTTGATACCGCTGGTACCAGTCATCGGCAAGTCCACTCAGCTCCACGTCCTCTTGTACCACATCACTCCATCTCTTCTCTAGCCCGTGCGGAACCCCTTTAGCCCCCTCGAACCGGGCGAACAAAAGCTGTTTAGGCATGCGGTGGCTGGGCATGCGGGCTACATGACCCAGCCAACGCAGCCTTGCCTGCCGGAGCTCACCAATGGGATTTGTGAGCTCCTCACACAATCCAGCCTGGTTAAACCCAGGATGGATCCTAGGCAGGCCAGCCTAAATGTTTCTAACCGGCGAAGATGCTCCATTAGGGGGGTCCACGTTTCGCAAGTGTAGAGAAGGGAGGGAATGACCGTGTCCGAGAAGACCTGAAGCTTCGTGCGGAGTGATAGACCAGGTAGCTTCCACACAGCGTTACGCAGCCGATGAAAAGATAATGCCGCTCGACTGATTCGGAGTGAGACATCTGCTGCTAAACTGTAGCCGGTCATGAGTACACTGCCCAGGTATGGAAAACTCTCCACTCTCTCCACAACTGCCCTATCACCGATTGGGAGTTGTGGGGGTGGAGTGTCCGATGGTACAAAATACCCAGGCAGGTGCTTAGTTTTGGTGGGGCTGATGGTAAGGCCCCACATCTTAGTGGCACGCTCCAGGTTCAGCAGCAGCGCATCAAACTCCCCCTCTGAGTGAGCAGCAATTATGAGATCATCGGCATTCATAACGTGGTTGAGCAATTGGGAGCCATCCCTTGACTACATCTGGGCATCGATCAGCCTCCCATTATATCTGTAGAATGGAAATTCCTCCGGTACAGCTATTGAAGGCTTCACGAACTACGTGGTCAAAATAGATGTTAAATAATGTGGGAGCCAGAGGACATCCCTTTCGCACCCCAAGGTGTACAGGGAATGGCTCTGACTCCCGGCCACGTAGTTTTACCCGGGCCCGCTCACCATCATGAAGGTCCTTAATGATCGTGAGCAGAGGGTCAGGGACTCCGAAAGCACGAAAAACAACCCAGAGCCCAGGCCTACTGATGGTATCATAGGCCTTGACCAGGTCAATTAAGCAGAAATGTGGATCTTGTTGGAATTCCCTACACCTCTGCTGTAGCAGATGGACAGAATATATGGCATCTGTGCTGGACCGCCCTTTCCTGAAACCGCATTGGGTCTCCGCAAACCTCTCCTCAGCGTGCCTAGCAAGGCGATGTTGAATAATGCTTGCCAGGACCTTTCCCGGCACACTGAGGAGTGAGTTGCCCCTGTAGTTGTTACAGTATGTGTGGTCACCTTTCTTAAAGAGGGGGAACACCAGGGCATCCTTCCAATCCTGCAGAACCCGTCCAGTGGTCCAGACTGTTGTTATGATGTCATGTAGGGCAGTTTGCGCACAAACGCCACCTTCCCTCAGCATTTCACTTGGGAGATCATCTCTGCCCGGTGCCTTTCCTGGTCTCAGACTCTGGATCGCGTTCAGTAATTCCTCAACAGATGGCACCTCAGCCAGCCACTCACACGGGGTGACTTCCTCCTCCAATATTTGAGGCACCGCAGACTCAGCAGGGTCAACCCCACTTTGTGCCATGATGTTTTCCAGGCTGAGGGATTACCCCTCCCCCAGGACCTCACAGAAATGCTCAGCAAATCTGCAAACCTCTTCTTGGGGGTCGGAGATTGGATCTCCGTTCTTTCCCCTAATGATGGTAATAGGTGTGGCACTGCAGGTTACTTTTTTGATGGAGTTAAATAGTGATTAAGGACCTCTCCGAGCGAAGGTTGCGGTAAGCCTCATTCTCTGACGTGGGATGCTGCAGACGATTTGAGTGGGCCTGTCGCTTTTTCTCAACAATCCTGAACACCACCTCTGTCAGCCAGGGTCTCTGGGGAGGTCTGGACCATGTACCGAAAGCAGCCATTGGAGCTGCATGAGCCACAGTCCTAAACCTCGCCCATTTACCCTCGACATCAGGAGGAGTGGGGGACGATGCCAACCCCAGCCACAAGCGATGATGAAATTCTCGCTTGCAACTTCAATTAGCTAGCTGAGACCAGGCCACCTTAGGTTGGAATGGGGTCTTGGGTGTTCACCCACCACTGGAGTGGAAGAATGGCATGCGCATCTTACAGATGACAAGTCGATGGTCAGAGGGCAGATCAGCTCCACGGTAGGTCCTGGTGTCAAGGACATGGGCTCGCATCCGCTTGTCCTTCACTATGTAGTCCAGCAGATGTTCTTGCTTGGACCCGGCATGCATCCATGATGTTGTGTGGATACGCTGATGCAGGAACAGCGTGTTGGTAATTACAAGCCCATGGGCTGCACAAAAATCTAGCAGCCTCCTACCGTTGTTATTGAGCTGATCTGACCCATGCCTTCCAATCACTCCAGACCAGGTGCCAGCATCATGACCAACTCGGGCATTGAAGTCACCTAACAAGATGACTCTATCCCGAGGGGCCACTTTAGCCAGCACTTGTGACAGGTCATCGAAGGCATCTGACTCATCGGCCTTGCCTGCATCCCTCCACAGATGTTCGTCTTCAGTGGGGGCATAAGTAACCATGACCACCACTCCTCGCCTCTGGTTGATGGGAAGGTGAGCACAAAGTAGCCTGGGGCTTACAGCTTCCCACACCTCACCGCCACGCTCCCACGTCCCCTTCATTTTTTTGTTCAGTAGAAGAGCCACTCCCTGTTGTTTGGCAGTCTCCTGCCCCGAGTAGAGGACTGTCCACCTCTCATGGTGTAAGGAGCCAGAGCCGGTCCACCGGACCTCCTGAATGCCACAGAGATCCAGGCGGTATTGGTCCAGCTCCCGACAGAGGAGTTGCAGCCTCTCCTCCGCAGTGAGTGTTCCAACATTCCACGTGGCCATCTGTAGTGGCTTTTTGTTGTGTCTGGAGGAGCCCCGAGGGTAAAGATTCAATCTCCTGGCTCCGCCAATTGGGGTTTGGCCAGGAGACGTCATAGACGCCTATCCCCTCGGGGCCTCCGGCACAAGCTTATTAATTAGATATTTTTCACGTGGTTTTGTGGTAATTTATTGAAGGTGGAGGGGTTACCAGCCCCTCGCACCCGTCCAGAGCTCCCATTTAGCCGCTGTGGTGGTCACAGACGCCATGAGTGGAGAGGCCAATCGAAATTGGCCCTCCCCCCAAGGCACTGCACACGGCAGCGTTGCCCGTCCGGCACCATGAGGAGGTAGGGGTTTTTTTTTGCTGGACTACAGACACACAGAGACACACACACAACAACAACAACCGCCATTCGCCACTAAGTGGCGGTGACGTCACCACGACGCTTGTGCCAGGCCATGTGCACCCTGAGGCCACGTGAAATGTCGAACGCCCGCTGGCAGGAGGTCACGGGGCAGACCCAGGTGCCACGGGTCGACTGACCGAGATGACCGAGATGACTGGCTGATGCACCACCTGTGCCCCCTACTGTGCCAACTTGCTGTGCTTTAGCCACCCGGCGCTCCGCTCGTTGTTGTGAGCGTCGCTCCTCCGCCCTCCGTTGTTGTTGGAGGGCGACTGCCTCCAACTGCCCAGTAGCGTCCTTCACGAGCCTCCTCAACTGAGGCCGATCTTGACACCGCTGGTACCAGTCATCGGCAAGTCCACTCAGCTCCACGTCCTCCTGTACCACATCACTCCATCTCTTCTCTAGCCCGTGCCGCGCCCGTTTAGCCCCCTCGATCCGGCCGAACAAAAGCTGTTTAGGCATGCGGTGGCTGGGCATGCGGGCTACATGACCCAGCCAACGCAGCCTTGCCTGCCGGAGGAGCTCACTGATGGGACTTTGCCCAGATCTTTCAAGGACTTGTGAGCTCCTCACACAATCCAGCCTGGTTAAACCCAGGATGGATCGTAGGCAGGCCAGCCTAAATGTTTCCAACCGGCGAAGACGCTCCACTAGGGGGGTCCACGTTTCGCAAGCGTAGAGAAGGGAGGGAATGACCGTGGCCGAGAAGACCTGAAGCTTCGTGCGGAGCGACAGACCAGGTAGCTTCCACACAGCGTTACGCAACCTATGAAAAGATATTGCCGCTCGACTGATTCGGAGTGAGACCTCTGCTGATAAACTGGAGCCGGTCATGAGCACACTGCCCAGGTATGGGAAACTCTCTACTCTCTCCACAACTGCCCCATCACCGATTGGGAGTTGTGGGGGCGGAGTGCCCGATGGTACAAAATACCCAGGCAGGTGCTTAGTTTTGGTGGGGCTGATGGTAAGGCCCCACCTCTTAGTGGCACACTCCAGTCTCAGCAGCAGCGTCTCCAACTCCTCTTCTGAATGAGCAGCTATTACCAAATCATCGGCATACATAGGGAGCCATCCCTTGATCGCACCCGGGCGTCGATCAGCCTCCCATTATATCTGTACCAAATGGTAATTCCCCCGGTACAGCTATTGAAGGCTTCACGAACCACGCAGTCGAAATAGATGTTAAATAATGTGGGAGCCAGAGGACATCCCTGTCGCACCCCAAGGTGTACAGGGAAAGGCTCCGACTCCCGGCCACGTAGTTTTACCCGGGCCCGCTCACCATCATGAAGGTCCTTAATGATCGTGAGCAGAGGGTCAGGGACTCCGAAAGCACGAAGAACAACCCAGAGCCCAGTCCTACTGATGGTATCATAGGCCTTGACCAGGTCAATAAAGCAGAGATGTAGGTCTTTTTGGAATTCCCTACACCTCTGCTGTAGCAGACGGACAGAAAATATGGCATCTGTGCAGGACCGCCCTTTCCTGAAACCACATTGGGGCTCCGCAAGCCTCTCCTCAGCATGCCTAGCAAGGCGATGTTGAATAATCCTTGCCAGGACCTTACCCGGCACACTGAGGAGTGAGATGCCCCTGTAGTTGTTACAGTCGGTACGGTCCCCCTTCTTAAAGAGGGGGACCACCAGGGCATCCTTCCAGTCCTGCGGAACCCGTCCAGTGGTCCAGACTGTTGTTATGATGTCATATAGGGCAGTCTGTGCACAAACGCCACCCTCCCTCAGCATTTCGCCTGGGAGATCATCTCTGCCCGGTGCCTTCCCTGGTCTCAGACTCCGGATCGCCCTCAGTACTTCCTCAACAGCCGGTGCCTCAGCCAGCCACTCACAGGGGGTGACCTCTTCCAATATTTGAGGCACCGCAGCCTCAGCAGGGTTATCCCCACTTTGTGCCATGATGTTTTCCTGGCTGAGAGATTTTCCCTCCCCCAGGACCTCACAGAAATGCTCAGCAAATCTGCAAACCTGTTCCTGGGGGTCGGAGATTGGATCACCGTTTTTTCCTCTAATGATGGTAATAGGTGTGGCGCTACAGGTTACTTTTTTGATGGAGTTAAATAGTGATTTGTGATCGCGGGCTACTGAGGCAGACTCCATCTCCTCAGCAACCCGCGACCACCACCCATCCTTACAGCGCCTCACGGCTCTCCGAACCTCCGAGCGAAGACTGCGGTAAACCTCCTCATTCTCTGACGTGGGATGCTGTAGGCGATGAGAGTGGGCCTGTCGCTTTTTCTCAATTAACCTGAACACCTCCTCCGTCAGCCAGGGTTCCCGGGGAGGTCTGGACCGCGTACCCAAAGCAGCCATTGCAGCTGCATGAGTCACAGTCTTAAACCTCGCCCATTTACCCTCGACATCAGGTGGAGTGGGGGACGATGCCAACCCCAGCTGCAAGCGATGATGAAATTCTCGCTTGCAACTTTCATCAGCTAACTTAGACCAGGCCACTTTTGGTTGGAATGGGATCCTGGGTGTACACCCACCACCGGAGTGGAAGAATGGCAGGCGCATCTTACAGATGACTAGTCGATGGTCAGAGGGCAGATCAGCTCCACGGTAGGTCCTGGTGTCAAGGACATGGGCTCGCATCCGCTGGTCCGTCACTACGTAGTCCAGCAGATGTTCTTGCTTGGACCCGGCATGCATCCATGATGTTGTGTGGATGCGCCGATGCCGGAAGAGCGTGTTGGTAATTACAAGCCCATGGGCTGCACAAAAATCTAGCAGCCTCCTACCGTTATTATTGAGCTGATCTGGCCCATGCCTTCCAATCACTCCAGACCAGGTGCCAGCATCATGACCAACTCGGGCATTGAAGTCACCCAACAAGATGACTCTGTCCCGAGTGGCCACTTTAGCCAGCACCTGTGACAGGAGGTCATAGAAAGCGTCCGACTCATCGGCTTTGCCTGCATCCCTCCACGGATGTTCGTCTTCGGTGGGGGCATAAGTAACCACGACCACCACTCCTCGCCTCTGGTTGATGGGAAGGCGAGCCCAAAGTATCCTGGGGCTTACAGCTTCCCACACCTCACCGCCACGCTCCCACGCCCCCTTCATTCTTTTGTTCAGAAGAAGAGCCACACCCTGTTGTTTGGCAGTCTCCTGCCCCGAGTAGAGGACTGTCCACCCCTCATGGTGGCAGGAGCCAGAACCGGTCCACCGGACCTCCTGAATGCCACAGAGATCCAGGCGGTACCGGTCCAGCTCCCGACAGAGGAGTGGCAGCCTCTCCTCCGCAGTGAGCGTTCGAACATTCCACGTGGCCATCCGCAATGGTTTTTCGTTGTTTCTGGAGGAGCCCCGAGGGTTAAAATTCAATCTCCTGGCTCCGCCAAATGGGGTTTGGCCAGGAGACGTCATTAAAGCCTGACCCCCCGGGGCCTCCGGCACAAGCTTATTAATTACAGGTTTATGTTTAATTCGTAGTTTAGTGGTGGTTAATTGAAGGTGGAGGGGTTACCAGCCCCTCGCACCCGTCCAGAGCCCCCGTTTAGCCACTGTGGTGGTCACAGACGCCATGAGGGGAGAGGCCAATGGGCATTGGCCCTCCCCCCACAGCACTGCCCACGACACACACGCACACAGACACACACACAGTCACATAGACACACAGACACACACAGACACACATCCTGTTACAGACTGTTGGGGCTAGAAAGCAGCGCCTATTTAGTGAGTGGCTGAGTGAGTAGCTGAGTAAATGGCTGAGTGAGTGGCTGAGTGAGTTGGTGGCTGAGTGAGTGGCTGAGTGAGTGAGTGGCTGGGTGAGTGAGTGTTTGAGTGAGTGTGTGAGTAAGTGAGTGTCTGAGTGAGTGAGTGGCTGAGTGAGTGGGTGAGTGGCTGAGTGAGTGTCTTAGTGAGTGTCTGAGTGAGTGTATGAGTGAATCAGTGGCTGAGTGAGTGGCTGAGTGAGTCGGTGGCTGAGTGAGTGTCTGAGTGGCTGACTGAGTGTCTGAGTGAGTGAGTGTCTGAGTGAGTGAGTGTCTGAGTGAGTGGGTGAGTGGCTGAGTGAGTGAATGGCTGGGTGAGTGAATGGCTGGGTGAGTGAGTGTCTGAGTGTGTGAGTGAGTGAGTGAGTGTCTGAGTGACTGAGTGTCTGAGTAAGTGAGTGAGTGGCTGAGTGAGTAACTGAGTGAGTGGCTGAGTGAGTGACTGAGTGAGTGAGTGGCTGAGTGAGTGACTGAGTTTTTGAGTGAGTGAGTGGCTGAGTAAGTGACTGAGTTTCTGAGTGAGTGAGTGGCTGAGTGAGTGACTGAGTGTCTGAGTGAGTGAGGGTCTAAGTGAGTAAGTAGCTGACTGAGTGGCTGAGTGAGTGAGTGTCTGAGTGAGTGAGTGTCTGAGTGAGTGAGTGAGTAAGTGGCTGAGTAAGTGGCTGAGTGAGTGAATGGCTGGGTGAGTGAATGGCTGGGTGAGTGAGTGTCTTGAGTGTGTGAGTGAGTGAGTGAGTGTCTGAGTGACTGAGTGTTTGAGTAACTGAGTGAGTGGCTGAGTGAGTAACTGAGTGAGTGGCTGAGTGAGTGGCTGAGTGAGTGGCTGAGTGAGTGACTGAGTTTTTGAGTGAGTGAGTGGCTGAGTAAGTGACTGAGTTTCTGAGTGAGTGAGTGTCTGAGTGAGTGAGGGTCTAAGTGAGTAAGTAGCTGACTGAGTGGCTGAGTGAGTGAGTGTCTGAGTGAGTGAGTGAGTGTCTGAGTGACTGAGTGAGTGAGTGGCTGAGTGAGTGGCTGAGTGAGTGAATGGCTGGGTGAGTGAATGGCTGGGTGAGTGAGTGGCTGAGTGAGTGACTGAGTGTCTGAGTGAGTGTCTGAGTAACTGAGTGAGTGTCTGAGTGAGTGGCTGAGTGAGTGGCTGAGTGAGTGGCTGAGTGAGTGGCTGAGTGGCTGAGTGAGTGACTGAGTGTCTGAGTGAGTGAGTGTCTGAGTGAGTGAGTGAGTGAGTGGCTGAGTAAGTGGCTGAGTGAGTGAATGGCTGGGTGAGTGAATGGCTGGGTGAGTGAGTGTCTGAGTGTGTGAGTGAGTGAGTGAGTGTCTGAGTGACTGAGTGTTTGAGTAACTGAGTGAGTGGCTGAGTGAGTAACTGAGTGAGTGGCTGAGTGAGTGGCTGAGTGAGTGGCTGAGTGAGTGACTGAGTTTTTGAGTGAGTGAGTGGCTGAGTAAGTGACTGAGTTTCTGAGTGAGTGAGTGTCTGAGTGAGTGAGGGTCTAAGTGAGTAAGTAGCTGACTGAGTGGCTGAGTGAGTGAGTGTCTGAGTGAGTGAGTGAGTGTCTGAGTGACTGAGTGAGTGAGTGGCTGAGTGAGTGAATGGCTGGGTGAGTGAATGGCTGGGTGAGTGAGTGGCTGAGTGAGTGACTGAGTGTCTGATTGAGTGTCTGAGTAACTGAGTGAGTGTCTGAGTGAGTGGCTGAGTGAGTGGCTGAGTGAGTGGCTGAGTGAGTGGCTGAGTGAGTGACTGAGTGGCTGAGTGAGTGACTGAGTGTCTGAGTGAGTGAGTGGCTGAGTGAGTGACTGAGTGTCTGAGTGAGTGAGTGTCTGAGTGAGTGAGGGTCTAAGTGAGTAAGTAGCTGACTGAGTGGCTGAGTGAGTGAGTGTCTGAGTGAGTGAGTGAGTGTCTGAGTGACTGAGTGAGTGAGTGGCTGAGTGAGTGGCTGAGTGAGTGAATGGCTGGGTGAGTGAATGGCTGGGCGAGTGAGTGGCTGAGTGAGTGACTGAGTGTCTGAGTGAGTGAGTGACTGAGTGCATGAGTGAGTGGCTGAGTGAGTGAATGAGTGACTGAGTGAGTGACTGAGTGAGTGGCTGAGTGAGTGCCTGAGTGCGTGATCTCTGCCACATGCACAGAGGTGGTGCTGGAGGTGCAGAGGGAAGGTCGCCAGCCTCCACTGCGCCCTTCTCTTGACCCCGTCGTGTCTGGCGCTGACCCTCTGCCTGAGCTCGCTCGCCTCGCCGCTCGCTGCTGGGACGAGAAGCCGGAGCTGCGGCCGGACTTCAGTGCCATCCGCCAGGCCATGCACAGACTCAACAGGCGCGTGCAGTCAACCAGCCACTCACTCACTCAGTCACTCAGCCACTCAGCCACTCACCCAGCCACTTACTCACTCAGTCACTCAGCCACTCAGTCACTCAGCCACTCACTCACACAGCCACTCACCCAGCCACTCACTCACTCAGTCACTCACTCAGCCACTCAGTCACTCAGCCACTCAGCCACTCACTCACTCAGCCACTCACTCAGTCACTCACTCAGCCACTCACTCACACAGCCACTCACTCAGCCACTCACTCACCCACTCAGCCACTCACTCACCCACTCAGGCACTCAGTCACTCAGTCACTCACTCAGTCAGCCACCCAGTCACTCACTCACTCACTCACTCACTCACACAGCCACTCACCCACTCAGCCACTCACTCAGCCAATCAGTCACTCAGCCACTCAGTCACTCACACAGCCACTCACTTAGACACTCACTCAGCCACTCACTCACCCAGACACTCACTCACTCAGCCACTCACTCACTCACCCAGACACTCACTCACTCACCCACTAACTCACCCACTAACTCACCCATCTCTCACCACCACAGCGGGCAGGCCTCCAACCTGCTTGACCAGCTGCTGTGCCGCATGACTCAGTACACCACCACTCACTCACTCACTCACTAACTCACTCACTAACTCACTCACTAACTCACTAACTAACCCACTAACTCACTCACTAACTCACCATCTATCTCACCCACCCACTAACTCACTCACTCACTAATTCATCCACTCACTCACCCACTTACTCACTCACTCACTCACTAACTCACTCACTCACTAACTCACTCACTAACTCACTCACTCACCCACTCACTCACCCACTCACTCACCCACTAACTCACTCACTATCTCACTTACTAACTCCCTCACCCACTAACTCACCCACTCACTCACCCACTAACTCACCCATATCTCACCACCACAGCGGACAGACCTCTAACTTGCTTGACCAGCTGCTGTGCCGCATGACTCAGTACACCGCCACTCACTCACTCACTCACTAACTCACTCACTTATTAACTCACTAACTCACTCACCAACTCACTCACCAACTCACTCACCCACTCACTCACTAACTCACTCACTCACCCACTCACCCACTCACTCACTCACTAACTCACCCACTCACCCACTCACTCACTCACTCACTAACTCACCCACTAACTCACCCACTAACTCACTCACCCACTAACTCACTCACTAACTCACTCACTCACTAACTCACCCACTAACTCACCCACTAACTCACTCACCCACTAACTCACTCACTCACTCACTAACTCACCCACTCACCCACTCACTCACTCACTAACTCACCCACTAACTCACCCACTAACTCACTCACCCACTAACTCACTCACTCACTAACTCACCCACTAACTCACTCACCCACTAACTCACTCACTAACTCACTCACTCACTATCTCACTCACTAACTCACTCACCCACTAACTCACTCACCCACTAACTCACCCACTAACTCACCCACTAACTCACCCATCTCTCACCACCACAGCGGACAGACCTCCAACCTGCTTGACCAGCTGCTGTGCCGCATGACTCAGTACACCGCCACTCTTGAGCAGCTGGTGGAGGAGCGCACAGCGGACTACCTGGAAGAACGGGCCCGGGCCGAGAACATCGTCTACCAGATCCTGCCCCGGTGGGCCGCGTCACTACGTAGTGTAT
Organism: Lampetra fluviatilis; assembly: GCF_964198595.1. NCBI lineage: Eukaryota > Metazoa > Chordata > Hyperoartia > Petromyzontiformes > Petromyzontidae > Lampetra > Lampetra fluviatilis. Next base: position 314,129 of record NC_136351.1, read on the forward strand.
AGTGTAGTGTAGTGGGTAGTGTAGTGTATAGTGTAGTGTATAGTGTAGTGTAGTGTATAGTGTAGAGGGTAGTGTAGTGGTTAGTGTAGTGTAGTGTGTAGTGTAGTGTGTAGTGTAGTGGGTAGTGTAGTGGGTAGTGTAGTGGGTAGTGTAGTGTATAGTGTAGTATATAGTGTAGTGTGTAGTGTAGTGTATAGTGTAGTGTAGTGGGGTGTGTAGTGTAGTGTAGTGGGTAGTGTAGTGTAGTGGGTAGTGTAGTGTAGTGTGTAGTGTAGTGTAGTGTGTAGTGTAATGGGTAATGTAGTAGGTAGTGTAGTGTAGTGTGTAGTGTAGTGTGTAGTGGGTAGTGTAGTGGGTAGTATGTAGTATGTAGTGTAGTGGGTAGTGTAGTGGGTAGTGTAGTGGGTAGTGTAGTGGGTAGTGTAGTGTGTAGTGTAGTATATAGTGTAGTGTATAGTGTAGTGTATAGTGTACTGTGTAGTGTAGTGTGTAGTGTAGTGTATAGTGTAGTGTAGTGGGTAGTATAATGTAGTGTATAGTGTAATGTATAGTGCAGTGTGTAGTGTATAGTGTAGTGTATAGTGTAGTGTGTAATGTAGTGTATAGTGTAGTGTGTAGTGTATAGTGTAGTGTATAGTGTAGTGTATAGGGTAGTGTAGTGGATAGTGTAGTGAATAGTGTAGTGTGTAGTGTAGTGTATAGTAGTGTAGTGTATAGTAGTGTAGTGTATAGTGTAGTGTGTAGTGTAGTGTATAGTGTCGTGTATAGTGTAGTGTGTAGTAGTGTAGTGTATAGTAGTGTAGTGTATAGTAGTGTAGTGAATAGTGTTGCGTGTAGTGTAGTGTATAGTGTAGTGTATAGTGTAGTGTGTAGTGTAGTGTATAGTGTAGTGTGTATCTGTGTGTAGTGTAGTATGTGTAGTGTATAGTGTAGTGTGTATCTGTGTGTAGTGTAGTTTATCGTGTGTAGTGTAGTGTATAGTGTAGTGTGTATCTGTGTGTAGTGTAGTGTATAGTGTGTAGTGTAGTGTATAGTGTGGTTTGTTGAGTGTAGTGTAGTGTGTAGTTTAATGTATGTCTGTGTATGTTGTGCCATAGAGTTGCGTTGAGTTGAGTTGCATTGAGTTGAGTTGCATTAAGTTCCATAGAGCTGAATTGCGTTGCATTCATTTGCAGTGAGTTGCATTGAGTTGCATTGCAGTGAGTTGCAGTGAGTTGCATTGAGTTGCGTGTCGTTGCAGCACTGTGGCTGAGCAGCTGAAGAGGGGACAGAGCGTGGTGGCGGAGGCGTTCCACTCCGTCTCAGTCTACCTGAGCGACATCGTCGGCTTCACAGCTCTGTCTGCTGAGAGCACTCCCATGCAGGTGCCTTGAGACACACAGACACACAGACACACGCACAAACACACAGACACACAGACACACACACAGACACACATACACACACACAGACACACAGACAGACACACAGACACACACACACACAGACACACAGACACACACACAGACACACACACAGACACACACAGACACACACACAGACACACAGACACACAGACACACAGACACACACACAGACACACACACAGACATACAGAAACACACACAGAGACACACACACACAGACACACACACACAGACACACACAGACACACACACACACATAACAACAACAACAACCACCATTCGCCACTAAGTGGCGGTGACGTCACCACGACGCTTGTGCCAGGCCAAGTGCACCTTGAGGCCACGTGAAGTGTCGAACGCCCGCTGGCAGGAGGTCACGGGGCAGACCCAACAGGTGCCACGGGCCGACTGACCGAGATTACCGAGATGAATGGCTGATGCACCACCTGTGCCCCCTACTGTGCCAACTTGTTTGTTCTTGTGTGCAGGTAGTGGCTCTGCTGAACGAGCTCTACTCATGTTTCGACGAAGTCATTGACAGCTTCGATGTCTACAAGGTAGTGGCTGCTGTCTGTGTGTGTGTGTCTGTGTGTCTGTGTGTGTCTGTGTGTCTGTCTGTGTGTGTGTCTGTCTGTGTGTGTGTCTGTGTGTGTCTGTGTGTATCTGTCTGTGTGTCTGTGACTGTGTGTCTCTGTGTGACTGTGTGTGTCTGTGTGTGTCTGTGTGTATCTGTCTGTGTGTGTGTGTCTGTGTGTATCTGTCTGTGTGTGTGTGTGTCTGTGTGTGTCTCTGTGTGACTGTGTGTGACTGTGTGTGTCTCTGTCTGTGTGTGTTTGTGTGTGTGTCTGTGACTGTGTGTGTCTCTGTGTGACTGTGTGTGTCTCTGTGTGTATTTGTGTGTGTCTGTGTGTGTGTGTCTGTGTGTGTCTGTGTGTATGTGTGTGTGTCTGTGTATGTCTGTGTGTGTGTGTCTGTGTGTGTCTGTGTGTGTCTGTGTGTGTATGTGTCTGTGTATGTGTCTGTGTGTGTATCTGTGTGTGTGTCTGTGTGTGTGTGTCTGTGTGTGTCTGTGTGTGTGTCTGTGTGTGTCTGTCTGCGTGTGTATGTGTCTGTGTGTGTGTCTGTGTGTGTGTCTGTGTGTGTGGGTCTGTGTGGGTCTGTGTGTGTGTCTGTGTGGCTGTGTGAGTGTGTCTGTGTGTTTGAGTCTCTGTGGGTCTCTGTGGGTCTCTGTGGGTCTCGTGGGTCTCTGTGGGTCTCTGTGAGTCTCTGGGTCTCTGTGGGTCTCTGTGGGTGTCTCTGTGGGTCTATGTGAGTGTGGGTCTCTGTGGGTCTATGTGGGTTTGTATGGGTCTCAAGGCACCTCTGTGGTTGCTGCTACCTGTAGGTGGAGACTATTGGCGACGCCTACATGCTGGCATCAGGTCTGCTGGCACCTGACGATACCAGCAGGAGTCCCAGCACAAGTAGAAGCACAAGTAGCAGCACAAGCAGCACAAGCAGCAGCAGCAGCAGCCAGAGTCAGCACCAGCAGCACTGCTCGCTCGCCAGAGCAGCCTTGGCACTCCAGGCCAGAGTGAGGGTGTTGGGGATTCCACACCGGCCTGGGCAGAGACTCCAACTGCGGGCAGGAATACACACAGGTAGGGAGGGTGGGTGGGTGTGGGGGTGGGTGGAGGGATGGGGGTGTGGGTGGGTGGGTGAGTGGGTGTGTGTGTGTGTGTGTTTGTGTGTGTGTTTGTGTGTGTGTGTGTGTGGGTGTGTGTGTGTGTGGGGTTGTGGCTGGGTGTGTGTGGGTGTGTGTGTGTGTGGGTGTGTGTGTGTATGTGGGGTTGTGGCTGGGTGTGTGTGGGTGTGTGTGTGTGTGAGTGTGTGGGTGTGGGTGTGTGTGTGTGTGGATGTGTGTGGGTGTGTGTGTGTGGGTGTGGGTGTGTGTGTGTGTGTGTGTGGGTGTGTGGGTGTGTGTGTTGGTGTGTGTGTGGGTGTGAGTGTGGGTGGGGGGGTGATGGTGATGATGATGATTGTGGTGATGGTGGTGGTGATGGCGGTGGTGGTGGTGATGATGGTGATGATGATGGTCATGGTGGTGATGATGATGGTGGTGATGGTGGTGATGATGATGGTGATGATGATGGTGGTGATGGTGGTGATGGTGGTGGTGGTGATGATGATGGTGGTGATGATGGTGTTGCAGGCCCCGTGTGTGCAGGAGTGGTTGGTCTCAAGATGCCGCGCTACTGCCTGTTCGGTAACACGGTGAACATCGCCGCTCGAATGGAGTCACATGGAGAAGGTGAGAGAGTGGAACACTCACTCAGTCACTCACTCAGTCACTCACTCAGTCACTCACCCAGTCACTCAGCCACTCACTCAGTCACTCAGTCACTCAATCAGTCACTCACTCAGTCACTCACTCAGTCACTCACTCACTCAGTCACTCACTCAGTCACTCACTCAGTCACTCACTCAGTCACTCACTCACTCACTCAGTCACTCACTCACTCACTCACTCAGTCAGTCACTCACTCACTCAGTCACTCACTCACTCACTCAGTCACTCAGTCAGTCACTCACTCACTCAGTCACTCACTCAGTCAGTCACTCAGTCACTCACTCAGTCACTCACTCACTCAGTCACTCACTCACTCACTCAGTCACTCACTCACTCAGTCACTCACTCAGTAAGTCAGTCACTCACTCACTCAGTCACTCAGTCACTCACTCAGTCACTCACTCACTCAGTCACTCACTCAGTCACTCAGTCACTCACTCAGTCACTCACTCACTCAGTCACTCACTCACTCAGTCAGTCAGTCAGTCAGTCACTCACTCACTCAGTCACTCACTCACTCACTCAGTCACTCACTCAGTCACTCAGTCATTCACTCAGCCACTCACTCAGTCACTCACTCAGTCACTCACTGACTCAGTCACTCACTCAGTCACTCACTCACTCAGTCACTCAGTCACTCACTCAGTCACTCTTTCAGTCACTCACTCAGTCAGTCACTCACTCAGTCACTCAGTCACTCACTCAGTCATTCACTCAGTCAGTCACTCACTCACTCAGTCACTCACTCACTCACTCACTCAGTCACTCAGTCAGTCACTCACTCACTCAGTCACTCACTCAGTCAGTCACTCAGTCACTCACTCAGTCACTCACTCACTCAGTCACTCACTCACTCACTCACTCAGTCACTCACTCACTCAGTCACTCACTCAGTAAGTCAGTCACTCACTCACTCAGTCACTCAGTCACTCACTCAGTCACTCACTCACTCAGTCACTCACTCAGTCACTCAGTCACTCACTCAGTCACTCACTCACTCAGTCACTCACTCACTCAGTCAGTCAGTCAGTCAGTCACTCACTCACTCAGTCACTCACTCACTCACTCAGTCACTCACTCAGTCACTCAGTCATTCACTCAGCCACTCACTCAGTCACTCACTCAGTCACTCACTGACTCAGTCACTCACTCAGTCACTCACTCACTCAGTCACTCAGTCACTCAGTCACTCACTCAGTCACTCTTTCAGTCACTCACTCAGTCAGTCACTCACTCAGTCACTCAGTCACTCACTCAGTCATTCACTCAGTCAGTCACTCAGTCACTCAGTCACTCACTCAGTCACTCACTCAGTCACTCACTCAGTCACTCAGTTACTCACTCAGTCACTCAGTCAGTCACTCACTCAGTCAGTCACTCACTCAGTCACTCACTCAGTTACTCACTCAGTCACTCACTCAGTCACTCACTCAGTCACTCAGTCACTCAGTCAGTCACTCAGTCACTCACTCACTAAGTCACTCACTCAGTCACTCAGTCACTCACTCAGTCAGTCACTCACTCAGTCAGTCACTCACTCAGTTACTCACTCAGTTACTCACTCAGTCACTCACTCAGACACTCACTCAGTCACTCAGTCACTCAGTCACTCACTCAGTCACTCACTCACTCACTCAGTCACCCCGCCCCACTCCCCCCGCCCCACTCCCCCCCACCCACTCACCCACCCCACTCACCCACCCACTCACCCACCCACGTTACTAACAATATAAACTCGTTATTAACAATATAAACTCGTCACTAAAAATATAAACTCGTTACTAACAATATAAACTCGTTATTAACAATATAAACTCGTTACTAACAATATAAACTCGTTACTAACAATATAAACTCGTTACTAACAATATAAACTCGTTACTAACAATATAAACTCGCTACTAACAATATAAACTCGTTACTAACAATATAAACTCGTTACTAACAATATAAACTCGTTACTAACAATATAAACTCGTTACTAACAATATAAACTCGTCATTAACAATATAAACTCGTTATTAACAATATAAACTCGTTACTAAGAATATAAACTCGTTACTACCAATATAAACTCGTTATTAACAATGTAAACTCGTTACTAACAATATAAACTTGTTATTAACAATATAAACTCGTTACTAACAATATAAACTCGTCATTAACAATATAAACTCGTTATCAACAATATAAACTCGTTACTAACAACATAAACTCGTCATTAACAATACAAACTCGTTATTAACAATATAAACTCGTTTATAATAATATAAACTCGTTAATAACAATATAAACTCGTTACTAACAATATAAACTCGTTACTAACAATATAAACTCGTCACTAACAATATAAACTCGTTACTAACAATATAAACTCGTCACTAACAATATAAACTCGTTACTGACAATATAAACTCGTTATTAACAATATAAACTCGTTACTAACCATATAAACTCGTTATTAACAATACAAACTCGTCATTAACAATATAAACTCGTCATTAACAATATAAACTCGTCACTAACAATATAAACTCGTCACTAACAATATAAACTCGTCACTAACAATATAAACTCGTCATTAACAATATAAACTCGTTACTAACAATATAAACTCGGTATTAACAATATAAACTCGTTACTAACAATATAAACTCGTTACTAACAATATAAACTCGTTACTAACAATATAAACTGGTTATTAACAATATAAACTCGTTATTAACAATATAAACTCGTTACTAACAATATAAACTCGTTACTAACAATATAAACTCGTCATTAACAATATAAACTCGTTATTAACAATATAAACTCGTTACTAACAATATAAACTCGTTACTACCAATATAAACTGGTTATTAACAATGTAAACTCGTTACTAACAATATAAACTCGTTATTAACAATATAAACTCGTTACTAACAATATAAACTCGTCATTAACAATATAAACTCGTTATCAACAATATAAACTCGTTACTAACAACATAAACTCGTCATTAACAATACAAACTCGTTATTAACAATATAAACTCGTTTCTAATAATATAAACTCGTTAATAACAATATAAACTCGTTACTAACAATATAAACTCGTTACTAACAATATAAACTCGTCACTAACAATATAAACTCGTTACTAACAATATAAACTCGTCACTAACAATATAAACTCGTTACTGACAATATAAACTCGTTATTAACAATATAAACTCGTTACTAACCATATAAACTCGTTATTAACAATACAAACTCGTCATTAACAATATAAACTCGTCATTAACAATATAAACTCGTCACTAACAATATAAACTCGTCACTAACAATATAAACTCGTCACTAACAATATAAACTCGTCATTAACAATATAAACTCGTTACTAACAATATAAACTCGTTATTAACAATATAAACTCGTTACTAACAATATAAACTCGTTACTAACAATATAAACTCGTTACTAACAATATAAACTGGTTATTAACAATATAAACTCGGTATTAACAATATAAACTCGTTACTAACAATACAAACTCGTCACTAACAATATAAACTCGTTAATAACAATATAAACTCGTCACTAACAATATAAACTGGTTATTAACAATATAAACTCGTTATTAACAATATAAACTCGTTACAAACAATATAAACTCGTCACTAACAATATAAACTCGTTATTAACAATATAAACTCGTTACTAACAATATAAACTCGTCACTAACAATATAAACTCGTTACTAACAATATAAACTCGTTACTAACAATATAAACTCGTTACTAACAATATAAACTCGTTACTAACAATATAAACTCGTCATCAACAATATAAACTCGTTATTAACAATATAAACTCGTCACTAACAATATAAACTCGTTACTGACAATATAAACTCGTTATTAACAATATAAACTCGTTACTAACCATATAAACTCGTTATTAACAATACAAACTCGTCATTAACAATATAAACTCGTCATTAACAATATAAACTCGTCACTAACAATATAAACTCGTCACTAACAATATAAACTCGTCACTAACAATATAAACTCGTCATTAACAATATAAACTCGTTACTAACAATATAAACTCGGTATTAACAATATAAACTCGTTACTAACAATATAAACTCGTTACTAACAATATAAACTCGTTACTAACAATATAAACTGGTTATTAACAATATAAACTCGTTATTAACAATATAAACTCGTTACTAACAATATAAACTCGTTACTAACAATATAAACTCGTCATTAACAATATAAACTCGTTATTAACAATATAAACTCGTTACTAACAATATAAACTCGTTACTACCAATATAAACTCGTTATTAACAATGTAAACTCGTTACTAACAATATAAACTCGTTATTAACAATATAAACTCGTTACTAACAATATAAACTCGTCATTAACAATATAAACTCGTTATCAACAATATAAACTCGTTACTAACAACATAAACTCGTCATTAACAATACAAACTCGTTATTAACAATATAAACTCGTTTCTAATAATATAAACTCGTTAATAACAATATAAACTCGTTACTAACAATATAAACTCGTTACTAACAATATAAATTCGTCACTAACAATATAAACTCATTACTAACAATATAAACTCGTCACTAACAATATAAACTCGTTACTGACAATATAAACTCGTTATTAACAATATAAACTCGTTACTAACCATATAAACTCGTTATTAACAATACAAACTCGTCATTAACAATATAAACTCGTCATTAACAATATAAACTCGTCACTAACAATATAAACTCGTCACTAACAATATAAACTCGTCACTAACAATATAAACTCGTCATTAACAATATAAACTCGTTACTAACAATATAAACTCGTTATTAACAATATAAACTCGTTACTAACAATATAAACTCGTTATTAACAATATAAACTCGTTACTAACAATATAAACTCGTTACTAACAATATAAACTCGTTACTAACAATATAAACTGGTTATTAACAATATAAACTCGGTATTAACAATATAAACTCGTTACTAACAATACAAACTCGTCACTAACAATATAAACTCGTTAATAACAATATAAACTCGTCACTAACAATATAAACTGGTTAGTAACAATATAAACTCGTTATTAACAATATAAACTCGTTACTAACAATATAAACTCGTCACTAACAATATAAACTCGTTATTAACAATATAAACTCGTTACTAACAATATAAACTCGTCACTAACAATATAAACTCGTTACTAACAATATAAACTCGTTACTAACAATATAAACTCGTTACTAACAATATAAACTCGTTACTAACAATATAAACTCGTCACCAACAATATAAACTCGTTATTAACAATATAAACTCGTCACTAACAATATAAACTCGTTACTAACAATATAAACTGGTTATTAACAATATAAACTCGGTATTAACAATATAAACTCGTTACTAACAATACAAACTCGTCACTAACAATATAAACTCGTTAATAACAATATAAACTCGTCACTAACAATATAAACTGGTTATTAACAATATAAACTCGTTACTAACAATATAAACTCGTTATTAACAATATAAACTCGTTACTAACAATATAAACTCGTCATTAACAATATAAACTCGTTATCAACAATATAAACTCGTTACTAACAACATAAACTCGTCATTAACAATACAAACTCGTTATTAACAATATAAACTCGTTTCTAATAATATAAACTCGTTAATAACAATATAAACTCGTTACTAACAATATAAACTCGTTACTAACAATATAAACTCGTCACTAACAATATAAACTCGTTACTAACAATATAAACTCGTCACTAACAATATAAACTCGTTACTGACAATATAAACTCGTTATTAACAATATAAACTCGTTACTAACCATATAAACTCGTTATTAACAATACAAACTCGTCATTAACAATATAAACTCGTCATTAACAATATAAACTCGTCACTAACAATATAAACTCGTCACTAACAATATAAACTCGTCACTAACAATATAAACTCGTCATTAACAATATAAACTCGTTACTAACAATATAAACTCGGTATTAACAATATAAACTCGTTACTAACAATATAAACTCGTTACTAACAATATAAACTCGTTACTAACAATATAAACTCGTTACTAACAATATAAACTGGTTATTAACAATATAAACTCGTTATTAACAATATAAACTCGTTACTAACAATATAAACTCGTTACTAACAATATAAACTCGTCATTAACAATATAAACTCGTTATTAACAATATAAACTCGTTACTAACAATATAAACTCGTTAATACCAATATAAACTCGTTATTAACAATGTAAACTCGTTACTAACAATATAAACTCGTTATTAACAATATAAACTCGTTACTAACAATATAAACTCGTCATTAACAATATAAACTCGTTATCAACAATATAAACTTGTTACTAACAACATAAACTCGTCATTAACAATACAAACTCGTTATTAACAATATAAACTCGTTTCTAATAATATAAACTCGTTAATAACAATATAAACTCGTTACTAACAATATAAACTCGTTACTAACAATATAAACTCGTCACTAACAATATAAACTCGTTACTAACAATATAAACTCGTCACTAACAATATAAACTCGTTAATGACAATATAAACTCGTTATTAACAATATAAACTCGTTACTAACCATATAAACTCGTTATTAACAATACAAACTCGTCATTAACAATATAAACTCGTCATTAACAATATAAACTCGTCACTAACAATATAAACTCGTCACTAACAATATAAACTCGTCACTAACAATATAAACTCGTCATTAACAATATAAACTCGTTACTAACAATATAAACTCGTTATTAACAATATAAACTCGTTACTAACAATATAAACTCGTTACTAACAATATAAACTCGTTACTAACAATATAAACTGGTTATTAACAATATAAACTCGGTATTAACAATATAAACTCGTTACTAACAATACAAACTCGTCACTAACAATATAAACTCGTCAATAACAATATAAACTCGTCACTAACAATGTAAACTGGTTATTAACGATATAAACTCGTTATTAACAATATAAACTCGTTACTAACAATATAAACTCGTCACTAACAATATAAACTCGTTATTAACAATATAAACTCGTTACTAACAATATAAACTCGTCACTAACAATATAAACTCGTTACTAACAATATAAACTCGTTACTAACAATATAAACTCGTTACTAACAATATAAACTCGTTACTAACAATATAAACTCGTCACCAACAATATAAACTCGTTATTAACAATATAAACTCGTCACTAACAATATAAACTCGTTACTAACAATATAAACTCGTTACTAACAATATAAACTCGTTACTAACAATATAAACTGGTTATTAACAATATAAACTCGTTATTAACAATATAAACTCGTTACTAACAATACAAACTTGTCACTAACAATATAAACTCGTTAATAACAATATAAACTCGTCACTAACAATATAAACTGGTTATTAACAATATAAACTCGTTATTAACAATATAAACTCGTTACTAACAATATAAACTCGTCACTAACAATATAAACTCGTTATTAACAATATAAACTCGTTACTAACAATATAAACTCGTCACTAACAATATAAACTCGTTACTAACAATATAAACTCGTTACTAACAATATAAACTCGTTACTAACAATATAAACTCGTTACTAACAATATAAACTCGTCACCAACAATATAAACTCGTTATTAACAATATAAACTCGTCACTAACAATATAAACTCGTTACTAACAATATAAACTCGTTACTAACAATATAAACTCGTTACTAACAATATAAACTCGTTACTAACAATATAAACTCGTTACTAACAATATAAACTCGTCACTAACAATATAAACTCGTTACTAACAATATAAACTCTTTACTAACAATATAAACTCGTTACTAACAATATAAACTCGTTAATAACAATATAAACTCGTTACTAACAATATAAACTCGTCACTAACAATATAAACTCGTTACTAACAATATAAACTCGTTACTAACAATATAAACTCGTTACTAACAATATAAACTCGTTACTAACAATATAAACTCGTTAATAACAATATAAACTCGTCACTAACAATATAAACTCGTTATTAACAATATAAACTCGTTAATAACAATATAAACTCGTTACTAACAAAATAAACTCGTCACTAACAATATAAACTCGTTATTAACAATATAAACTCTTTACTAACAATATAAACTCGTTACTAACAATATAAACTCGTCACTAACAATATGAACTCGTTATGACCAATATAAACTCGTTACTAATAATATAAACTCGTTACTAACAATATAAACTCGTTACTAACAATATAAACTCGTTACTAACAATATAAACTCGTTACTAACAATATAAACTCGTCACTAACAATATAAACTCGTTATTAACAATATAAACTCGTCACTAACAATATAAACTCGTTACTAACAATATAAACTCGTTACTAACAATATAAACTCGTTACTAACAATATAAACTCGTTAATAACAATATAAACTCGTCACTAACAATATAAACTGGTTATTAACAATATAAACTCGTTATTAACAATATAAACTCGTTACTAACAATATAAACTCGTCACTAACAATATAAACTCGTTATTAACAATATAAACTCTTTAGTAACAATATAAACTCATTACTAACAATACAAACTCGTCACTAACAATATAAACTCGTTATTAACAATATAAACTCGTTACTAACAATATAAACTCGTTACTAACAATATAAACTCGTTACTAACAATATAAACTCGTTATTAACAATATAAACTCGTTACTAACAATATAAACTCGTTACTAACAATATAAACTCGTTATTAACAATATAAACTCTTTACTAACAATATAAACTCGTTATTAACAATATCAACTCGTTACTAACAATATAAACTCGTTATTAACAATATAAACTCGTTATTAACAATATAAACTCGTCACTAACAATATAAACTCGTTACTAACAATATAAACTCGTTACTAACAATATAAACTCGTTACTAACAATATAAACTCGTTACTAACAATATAAACTCGTTACTAACAATATAAACTCGTCACTAACAATATAAACTCGTTACTAACAATATAAACTCGTTAATAACAATATAAACTCGTTACTAACAATATAAACTCGTCACTAACAATATAAACTCGTTACTAACAATATAAACTCGTTACTAACAATATAAACTCGTTACTAACAATATAAACTCGTTAATAACAATATAAACTCGTCACTAACAATATAAACTCGTTATTAACAATATAAACTCGTTATTAACAATATAAACTCGTTACTAACAAAATAAACTCGTCACTAACAATATAAACTCGTTATTAACAATATAAACTCTTTACTAACAATATAAACTCGTTACTAACAATATAAACTCGTCACTAACAATATGAACTCGTTATTAACAATATAAACTCGTTACTAACAATATAAACTCGTTACTAACAATATAAACTCGTTACTAACAATATAAACTCGTTATTAACAATATAAACTCGTTACTAACAATATAAACTCGTTACTAACAATATAAACTCGTTATTAACAATATAAACTCTTTACTAACAATATAAACTCGTTATTAACAATATCAACTCGTTACTAACAATATAAACTCGTTATTAACAATATAAACTCGTTATTAACAATATAAACTCGTCACTAACAATATAAACTCGTTACTAACAATATAAACTCGTTACTAACAATATAAACTCGTTACTAACAATATAAACTCGTTACTAACAATATAAACTCGTTACTAACAATATAAACTCTTTACTAACAATATAAACTCGTTACTAACAATATAAACTCGTTAATAACAATATAAACTCGTTACTAACAATATAAACTCGTCACTAACAATATAAACTCGTTACTAACAATATAAACTCGTTACTAACAATATAAACTCGTTACTAACAATATAAACTCGTTAATAACAATATAAACTCGTCACTAACAATATAAACTCGTTATTAACAATATAAACTCGTTATTAACAATATAAACTCGTTACTAACAAAATAAACTCGTCACTAACAATATAAACTCGTTATTAACAATATAAACTCTTTACTAACAATATAAACTCGTTACTAACAATATAAACTCGTCACTAACAATATGAACTCGTTATTAACAATATAAACTCGTTACTAACAATATAAACTCGTTACTAACAATATAAACTCGTTACTAACAATATAAACTCGTTACTAACAATATAAACTCGTTACTAACAATATAAACTCGTCACTAACAATATAAACTCGTTATTAACAATATAAACTCGTCACTAACAATATAAACTCGTTACTAACAATATAAACTCGTTACTAACAATATAAACTCGTTACTAACAATATAAACTCGTTACTAACAATATAAACTCGTTAATAACAATATAAACTCGTCACTAACAATATAAACTGGTTATTAACAATATAAACTCGTTATTAACAATATAAACTCGTTACTAACAATATAAACTCGTCACTAACAATATAAACTCGTTATTAACAATATAAACTCTTTAGTAACAATATAAACTCGTTACTAACAATACAAACTCGTCACTAACAATATAAACTCGTTATTAACAATATAAACTCGTTACTAACAATATAAACTCGTTACTAACAATATAAACTCGTTACTAACAATATAAACTCGTTATTAACAATATAAACTCGTTACTAACAATATAAACTCGTTACTAACAATATGAACTCGTTATTAACAATATAAACTCTTTACTAACAATATAAACTCGTTATTAACAATATCAACTCGTTACTAACAATATAAACTCGTTATTAACAATATAAACTCGTTATTAACAATATAAACTCGTTAATAACAATATGAACTCGTTACTAACAATATGAATTCGTTATTAACAATATAAACTCGTTATTAACAATATAAACTCGTTACTAACAATATAAACTCGTCACTAACAATATAAACTCGTTATTAACAATATAAACTCTTTACTAACAATATAAACTCGTTACTAACAATATAAACTCGTTATTAACAATATAAACTCGTCACTAACAATATAAACTCGTTACTAACAATATAAACTCGTTACTAACAATATAAACTCGTTACTAACAATATAAACTCGTTACTAACAATATAAACTCGTTAATAACAATATAAACTCGTCACTAACAATATAAACTGGTTATTAACAATATAAACTCGTTATTAACAATATAAACTCGTTACTAACAATATAAACTCGTCACTAACAATATAAACTCGTTATTAACAATATAAACTCTTTAGTAACAATATAAACTCGTTACTAACAATACAAACTCGTCACTAACAATATAAACTCGTTATTAACAATATAAACTCGTTACTAACAATATAAACTCGTTACTAACAATATAAACTCGTTACTAACAATATAAACTCGTTATTAACAATATAAACTCGTTACTAACAATATAAACTCGTTACTAACAATATAAACTCGTTATTAACAATATAAACTCTTTACTAACAATATAAACTCGTTATTAACAATATCAACTCGTTACTAACAATATAAACTCGTTATTAACAATATAAACTCGTTATTAACAATATAAACTCGTCACTAACAATATAAACTCGTTACTAACAATATAAACTCGTTACTAACAATATAAACTCGTTACTAACAATATAAACTCGTTACTAACAATATAAACTCGTTACTAACAATATAAACTCGTCACTAACAATATAAACTCGTTACTAACAATATAAACTCTTTACTAACAATATAAACTCGTTACTAACAATATAAACTCGTTAATAACAATATAAACTCGTTACTAACAATATAAACTCATCACTAACAATATAAACTCGTTATTAACAATATAAACTCGTTACTAACAAAATAAACTCGTCACTAACAATATAAACTCGTTATTAACAATATAAACTCTTTACTAACAATATAAACTCGTTACTAACAATATAAACTCGTCACTAACAATATGAACTCGTTATTAACAATATAAACTCGTTACTAACAATATAAACTCGTTACTAACAATATAAACTCGTTACTAACAATATAAACTCGTTACTAACAATATAAACTCGTTACTAACAATATAAACTCGTCACTAACAATATAAACTCGTTATTAACAATATAAACTCGTTACTAACAATATAAACTCGTTACTAACAATATAAACTCGTTAATAACAATATAAACTCGTCACTAACAATATAAACTGGTTATTAACAATATAAACTCGTTATTAACAATATAAACTCGTTACTAACAATATAAACTCGTCACTAACAATATAAACTCGTTATTAACAATATAAACTCTTTAGTAACAATATAAACTCGTTACTAACAATACAAACTCGTCACTAACAATATAAACTCGTTATTAACAATATAAACTCGTTACTAACAATATAAACTCGTTACTAACAATATAAACTCGTTACTAACAATATAAACTCGTTATTAACAATATAAACTCGTTACTAACAATATAAACTCGTTACTAACAATATAAACTCGTTATTAACAATATAAACTCTTTACTAACAATATAAACTCGTTATTAACAATATCAACTCGTTACTAACAATATAAACTCGTTATTAACAATATAAACTCGTTATTAACAATATAAACTCGTTAATAACAATATGAACTCGTTACTAACAATATGAATTCGTTATTAACAATATAAACTCGTTATTAACAATATAAACTCGTTACTAACAATATAAACTCGTCACTAACAATATAAACTCGTTATTAACAATATAAACTCTTTACTAACAATATAAACTCGTTACTAACAATATAAACTCGTTATTAACAATATAAACTCGTCACTAACAATATAAACTCGTTACTAACAATATAAACTCGTTACTAACAATATAAACTCGTTACTAACAATATAAACTCGTTACTAACAATATAAACTCGTTAATAACAATATAAACTCGTCACTAACAATATAAACTGGTTATTAACAATATAAACTCGTTATTAACAATATAAACTCGTTACTAACAATATAAACTCGTCACTAACAATATAAACTCGTTATTAACAATATAAACTCTTTAGTAACAATATAAACTCGTTACTAACAATACAAACTCGTCACTAACAATATAAACTCGTTATTAACAATATAAACTCGTTACTAACAATATAAACTCGTTACTAACAATATAAACTCGTTACTAACAATATAAACTCGTTATTAACAATATAAACTCGTTACTAACAATATAAACTCGTTACTAACAATATAAACTCGTTATTAACAATATAAACTCTTTACTAACAATATAAACTCGTTATTAACAATATCAACTCGTTACTAACAATATAAACTCGTTATTAACAATATAAACTCGTTATTAACAATATAAACTCGTCACTAACAATATAAACTCGTTACTAACAATATAAACTCGTTACTAACAATATAAACTCGTTACTAACAATATAAACTCGTTACTAACAATATAAACTCGTTACTAACAATATAAACTCGTCACTAACAATATAAACTCGTTACTAACAATATAAACTCTTTACTAACAATATAAACTCGTTACTAACAATATAAACTCGTTAATAACAATATAAACTCGTTACTAACAATATAAACTCGTCACTAACAATATAAACTCGTTACTAACAATATAAACTCGTTACTAACAATATAAACTCGTTACTAACAATATAAACTCGTTACTAACAATATAAACTCGTTAATAACAAGATAAACTCGTCACTAACAATATAAACTCGTTATTAACAATATAAACTCGTTATTAACAATATAAACTCGTTACTAACAAAATAAACTCGTCACTAACAATATAAACTCGTTATTAACAATATAAACTCTTTACTAACAATATAAACTCGTTACTAACAATATAATCTCGTCACTAACAATATGAACTCGTTATTAACAATATAAACTCGTTACTAACAATATAAACTCGTTACTAACAATATAAACTCGTTACTAACAATATAAACTCGTTACTAACAATATAAACTCGTTACTAACAATATAAACTCGTCACTAACAATATAAACTCGTTATTAACAATATAAACTCGTCACTAACAATATAAACTCGTTACTAACAATATAAACTCGTTACTAACAATATAAACTCGTTACTAACAATATAAACTCGTTACTAACAATATAAACTCGTTAATAACAATATAAACTCGTCACTAACAATATAAACTGGTTATTAACAATATAAACTCGTTATTAACAATATAAACTCGTTACTAACAATATAAACTCGTCACTAACAATATAAACTCGTTATTAACAATATAAACTCTTTAGTAACAATATAAACTCGTTACTAACAATACAAACTCGTCACTAACAATATAAACTCGTTATTAACAATATAAACTCGTTACTAACAATATAAACTCGTTACTAACAATATAAACTCGTTACTAACAATATAAACTCGTTATTAACAATATAAACTCGTTACTAACAATATAAACTCGTTACTAACAATATAAACTCGTTATTAACAATATAAACTCTTTACTAACAATATAAACTCGTTATTAACAATATCAACTCGTTACTAACAATATAAACTCGTTATTAACAATATAAACTCGTTATTAACAATATAAACTCGTTAATAACAATATGAACTCGTTACTAACAATATGAATTCGTTATTAACAATATAAACTCGTTATTAACAATATAAACTCGTTACTAACAATATAAACTCGTCACTAACAATATAAACTCGTTATTAACAATATAAACTCTTTACTAACAATATAAACTCGTTACTAACAATATAAACTCGTCACTAACAATATAAACTCGTTATTAACAATATAAACTCGTTACTAACAATATAAACTCGTTACTAACAATATAAACTCGTTACTAACAATATAAACTCGTTATTAACAATATAAACTCGTTACTAACAATATAAACTCGTTACTAACAATATAAACTCGTTATTAACAATATAAACTCTTTACTAACAATATAAACTCGTTATTAACAATATCAACTCGTTACGAACAATATAAACTCGTTATTAACAATATAAACTCGTTACTAACAATATAAACCTCGTTACTAACAATATAAACTCGTTACTAACAATATAAACTGGTTATTAACAATACAAACTCGTTACTAACAATATAAACTCGTTACTAACAATATAAACTCGTCACTAACAATATAAACTCGTTACTAACAATATAAACTCGTCATTAACAATATAAACTCGTTACTAACAATATAAACTCGTTACTAACAATATAAACTCGTTACTAACAATATAAACTCGTTAATAACAATATAAACTCGTTACTAACAATATAAACTCGTTACTAACAATATTAACTCGTTATTAACAATATAAACTCGTTACTAACAATATAAACTCGTTACTAACAATATAAACTCGTTACTAACAATATAAACTCGTTACTAACAATATAAACTGGTTACTAACAATATAAACTCGTCACTAACAATATAAACTCGTCACTAACAATATAAACTCGTCACTAACAATATAAGCGGGTTATTAACAATATAAACTCGTTATTAACAATATAAACTCGTTATTAACAATATAAACTCGTTACTGACAATATAAACTCGTTACTAACAATATAAACTCGTTACTAACAATATAAACTCGTTACTAACAATATAAACTCGTTACTAACAATATAAACTGGTTACTAACAATATAAACTCGTCACTAACAATATAAACTCGTCACTAACAATATAAGCGGGTTATTAACAATATAAACTCGTTATTAACAATATAAACTCGTTATTAACAATATAAACTCGTTACTGACAATATAAACTCGTTACTAACAATATAAACTCGTTACTAACAATATAAACTCGTTACTAACAATATAAACTCGTTACTAACAATATAAACTCGTCATTAACAATATAAACTCGTTATTAACAATATAAACTCGTTACTAACAATATAAACTCGTCACTAACAATATAAACTCGTTATTAACAATGTAAACTCGTTACTAACAATATAAACTCGTTATTAAGAATATAAACTCGTTACTAACAATATAAACTCGTTACTAACAATATAAACTCGTTACTAACAATATAAACTCGTTACTAACAATATAAACTCGTTACTAACAATATAAACTCGTTACTAACAATATAAACTGGTTATTAACAATATAAACTCGTTACTAACAATATAAACTCGTCATTAACAATATAAACTCGTTACTAACAATATAAACTCGTCACTAACAATATAAACTCGTCACTAACAATATAAACTCGTCATTAACAATATAAACTCGTTACTAACAATATAAACTCGTTACTAACAATATAAACTCATCATTAACAATATAAACTCGTTACTAACAATATAAACTCGTTACTAACAATATAAACTCGTCACTAACAATATAAACTCGTCACTAACAATATAAACTCGTTACTAACAATATAAACTCGTTACTAACAATATAAACTGGTTATTAACAATATAAACTCGTTATTAACAATATAAACTCGTTACTAACAATACAAACTCGTTATTAACAATATAAACTCGTTACTAACAATATAAACTCGTTACTAACAATATAAACTCGTTACTAACAATATAAACTGGTTATTAACAATATAAACTCGTTACTAACAATATAAACTCGTCATTAACAATATAAACTCGTTACTAACAATATAAACTCGTTACTAACAATATAAACTCGTCACTAACAATATAAACTCGTCATTAACAATATAAACTCGTCACTAACAATATAAACTCGTTACTAACAATATAAACTCGTTACTAACAATATAAACTGGTTATTAACAATATAAACTCGTTATTAACAATATAAACTCGTTACTAACAATACAAACTGGTTATTAACAATATAAACTCGTTAATAACAATATAAACTCGTCACTAACAATATAAACTGGTTATTAACAATATAAACTGGTTATTAACAATATAAACTCGTTACTAACAATATAAACTCGTCACTAACAATATAAACTGGTTATTAACAATATAAACTCGTTATTCACAATATAAACTCGTTACTAACAATATAAACTCGTTACTAACAATATAAACTCGTTACTAACAATATAAACTCGTTAATAACAATATAAACTCGTCACTAACAATATAAACTCGTTAATAACAATATAAACTTGTCACTAACAATATAAACTGGTTATTAACAATATAAACTCGTTATTAACAATATAAACTCGTTACTAACAATATAAACTCGTTACTAACTATATATACTCGTTACTAACAATATAAACTCGTTAATAACAATATAAACTCGTCACTAACAATATAAACTCGTTAATAACAATATAAACTCGTCACTAACAATATAAACTGGTTATTAACAATATAAACTCGTTATTAACAATATAAACTCGTTACTAACAATATAAACTCGTTACTAACAATATAAACTCGTTACTAACAATATAAACTGGTTATTAACAATACAAACTCGTTACTAACAATATAAACTCGTTATTAACAATATAAACTCGTCACTAACAATATAAACTCGTTACTAACAATATAAACTCGTTACTAACAATATAAACTCGTTACTAACAATATAAACTCGTTATTAACAATATAAACTCGTCACTAACAATATAAACTCGTTACTAACAATATAAACTCCTTACTAACAATATAAACTCGTCACTAACAATATAAACTCGTTACTAACAATATAAACTCGTTACTAACAATATAAACTCGCTATTAAAAATATAAACTCGTTACTAACAATATAAACTCGTTAATAACAAAATAAACTCGTTACTAACAATATAAACTCGTTACTAACAATATAAACTCGTTAATAACAATATAAACTCTTTACTAACAATATAAACTCGTTATTAACAATATAAACTCGTTACTAACAATATAAACTCGTTATTAACAATATAAACTCGTTATTAACAATATGAACTCGTCACTAACAATATAAACTCGTTACTAACAATATAAACTCGTTACTAACAATATAAACTCGTTATTAACAATATAAACTCGTCATTAACAATATAAACTTGTTATTAACAATATAAACTCGTTACTAACAATATAAACTCGTTATTAACAATATAAACTCGTTACTAACAATATAAACTCGTCACTAACAATATAAACTCGTTACTAACAATATAAACTCGTTACTAACAATATAAACTGGTTATTAATCATATAAACTCGTTAGTAAGAACGTCCTTCCAGTGATGTTGTTGTTGTTGTTTTCTCTCCACAGCTCTCATGATCCTTCCAGTGATGTTGTTTTTGTTGTTTTCTCTCCACAGCTCTCAAGATCCACGTGTCAGCCTCCACCAAGGCGGTTCTTGAAGAGAGCGGCGACTTTGATCTGGAACCACGCGGGGAGCTGGACATGGAGGTGACCGTGACAGTGACCAGTGGCTAGCAAGTCACCTACACAGGGCGCTGTCTCCATGACTACCTACTGACTCAGTCACTTACTCAGTCACTCACTCAGACACTCACTCAGTCACTCACTCAGTCACTCGGTCACTCACTCAGTCACTCACTCAGTCACTCACTCACTCAATGGCTAGCAAGCGTAGTTACCTACACAGGGCGCTGTCTCCATGACTACCTACTGACTCAGTCACTCACTCACTCACTCAGTCACTCACTCACTCAGACACTCACTCACTCAGTCACTCACTCAGACACTAACTCACTCAGTCAATCAGTCAGACACTCACTCAGTCACTCAGTCAGACACTCACTCAGTCACTCACTCACTCAGACACTCACTCTTCTCAGTCACTCAGTCACTCACTCACTCACTCACCCACTCTGTCACTCACTCAGTCACTCACTCACTTAGTCACTCACTCACTCAGACACTCAGTCAGTCACTCACTCAGTCACTCAGTCAGTCACTCACTCAGTCACTCACTCAGTCACTCAGTCACTCAGTCAGTCACTCACTCACTCAGTCACTCACTCAGACACTCACTCACTCAGACACTCACTCAGTCACTCAGACACTCATTCAGTCACTCACTCAGTCATTCACTCAGTCACCCACTCACTCAGTCACTTGCTCAGTCACTCACTCACTCACTCAGTCACTCACTCAGTCACTCACTCAGACACTCACTCACTCAGACACTCACTCAGTCACCCACTCACTCAGTCACTCACTCAGTCATTCAGTCAGTCACTCACTCACTCAGGCGCTGTCTCCATGGTTACCTTTACTGCCTGTAGTCACCTATGCAGTCGCTGTCTCCATGGTTACCTACTGCCTGTAGTCACCTACACAGGGCGCTGTCTCCATGGTTACCTACCGACTGTAGTCACCTACACGGGCCCTGTCTCCATGGTTACCTACTGGCTGTAGTTCGTGGCGTTGTTGTATTACAGGGTGGAGGGTCTATGGCGACCTTCTGGTTGCTGGGGGAGAGAGACGGAGCATCGGAGGGGCGGGTGGAAGAGTCGATGCAGTGAGGAGGGTGGAGAGGGGTGGACGGACCACGCCGGGATGGGTGGAGCGGAACGCGATGGAACTACCAACATCAACATCAACACCATCACTATCACCACCAACATCATCAACATCACCATCATTACCACCATCACCACCACATCCGCCATCACCACCACCACATCCGCCATCATCACCACCACCACCATCACCACCACCATCATCATCACCACCATCACTACCACCATCATCACCACCATCATCACCACCACCATCATCACCACCACTACCGCTATCATCACCACCACCACCACCATCATCACTACCACCATCACCACCATCATCACCACCACCATCATCACCACCACTACCACCATCATCACCACCATCACCACCATCATCACCACCACTATCACCATCACCACCATCACCACCATCATCATCACCACCACCATCATCACCACCATCACCACCATCACCATGGTGCTGTTGACTGCCAGTAAACATCGCCACAAATGGAAGCTACACGGGGATATTTGTCTTTACTGTGAGTGGGTGGGTGAGTGGGTGAGTGGGTGAGAGAGTGAGTGGATGGGTGAGTGGGTGAGTTTGTGGGTGGGTGAGTGAGTGGGTGGGTGGGTGAGTGAGTGAGTGGGTGGGTGAGTGAGTTAGTGGGTGATGGGTGGGTGGGTGAGTGGGTGAGTTGGTGGGTGAGTGGGTGGGTGGGTGAGTGGGTGGGTGGGTGAGTGAGTGGGTGGGTGGGTAGGTGGGTGGGTGGGTGGGTGAGTGAGTGGGTGGGTGGGTGAGTGAGTGGGTGAGCGAGTGGGTGGGTTGGTGAGTGAGTGGGTGAGTTGGTGAGTGAGTGGGTGAGTGGGTGAGTGAGTGGGTGGGTGAGTGAGTTGGTGGGTGGGTGAGTTGGTGGGTGGGTGAGTGAGTTGGTGGGTGAGTGAGTGAGTGGGTGAGTGAGTGAGTTGGTGAGTGAGTTGGTGAGTGAGTTGGTGAGTGAGTGAGTGGGTGAGTTGGTGGGTGAGTGAGTGGGTCAGTGAGTGGGTGAGTGGGTGAGTGAGTGGGTGAGTTGGTGGGTGGGTGAGTGGGTGGGTGAGTGGGTGGGTGAGCGGGTGAGCGGGTGAGTGGGTGGGTGGGTGAGTGAGTGGGTGAGTGAGTGGGTGGGTGAGTGGGTGAGTTGGTGAGTGGGTGAGCGGGTGAGTGGGTGGGTGAGTTGGTGGGTGGGTGGGTGAGTGAGTGGGTGGGTGGGTGAGTGAGTTGGTGGGTGGGTGAGTGAGTGGGTGAGTGAGTTCGTGAGTGGGTGGGTGAGTGGTTGGGTGGGTGAATGAGTGGGTGGGTGGGTGGATGAGTGGGTGAGCTGGTGAGTGAGTGGGTGAGTGGGTGGGTGAGTGAGTTGGTGGGTGGGTGAGTGAGTTGGTGGGTGGGTGAGTGAGTTGGTGGGTGGGTGGGTGGGTGGGTGAGTGAGTGAGTGGGTGGGTGAGTGAGTGAGTGGGTGGGTGAGTGGGTGGGTGGGTGGGTGGGTGGGTGAGTGAGTGAGTGAGTGGGTGGGTGAGTGGGTGAGTGAGTGGGTGGGTGAGTGAGTGAGTGGGTGGGTGGGTGAGTGAGTGGATGAGTGAGTGGGTGGGTGAGTGAGTGGGTGAGCGAGTGGGTGGGTGAGTGAGTGGGTGAGTGGGTGGGTGAGTGAGTTGGTGAGTGAGTGAGTGGGTGAGTGGGTGGGTGAACGGGTGAGTGGGTGGGTGGGTGAGTGAGTGGGTGAGTGAGTGGGTGGGTGAGTGAGTGAGTTGGTGGGTGGGTGAGTGAGTTGGTGGGTGGGTGGGTGAGTGAGCGGGTGGGTGAGTGAGTGGGGGAGTGAGTGAGTTGGTGAGTGGGCAGGTGAGTGAGCGGGTGGGTGAGTGGGTGGGTGAGTGGGTGGGTGAGTGGGTGAGTGAGCGGGTGGGTGAGTGAGTGGGGGAGTGAGTGAGTGAGTTGGTGAGTGGGTGAGCGGGTGGGTGAGTGAGTGGGTGGGTGAGTAGATGGGTGTGTGAGTAGATGAGTGGGTGGGTGAGTGAGTGGGTGAGTGGGTTGGTGAGTGAGTTGGTAAGTTGGTGAGTGAGAGAATGGGTGGGTGAGAGAGTGAGTGGGTGAGGTGGGCGGAGTCTGTGGGCGGGGCCCAGGCTCTCGGATGACGTCATCGCTCACCTGGCAGGAAGTGAAAGTCGCGCGATGTCACGTGGTGCCGTCGGCAGCGCCAGGCCATGAGGTAATCCGCTGTTGTTGGTTGTGGTGGTTGTTGTGGTTTTGGTGGTAGTTGTGGTAGTTGTGGTGGTGGTAGTTGTGGTGGTGGTAGTTGTGGTGGTGGTAGTTGTGGTGGTGGTAGTTGTGGTGGTGGTAGTTGTGGTGGTGGTAGTTGTGGTGGTGGTGATGATAATGGTGGTGATGGTGATGGTGGTGATGATGGTGATGATGATGGTGGTGATGGTGGTGATGATGGTGAAGATGATGGTGATGATGGTGGTGATGATGGTAATGATGATGGTGGTGGTGATGGTGATGATGGTGGTGATGGTGGTGATGATGGTGATGATGATGGTGGTGATGGTGATGATGGTGATGATGGTGATGATGGTGATGATGATGGTGATGATGGTGATGATGATGGTGATGATGGTGATGGTGGTGATGATGATGATGGTGGTGATGGTGATGATGGTGATGGTGGTGATGATGATGGTGATGATGGTGATGATGGTGATGGTGGTGATGGTGGTGATGATGGTGATGATGGTGATGATGGTGGTGATGGTGGTGATGATGATGATGGTGATGATGATGGTGGTGATGGTGGTGATGGTGGTGATGATGGTGGTGATGGTGGTGATGATGGTGATGATGGTGGTGATGATGGTGATGATGGTGGTGATGATGATGATGGTGATGATGGTGATGGTGATGATGGTGATGATGGTGATGGTGATGATGATGATGGTGGTGATGGTGGTGATGATGGTGATGGTGATGATGGTGGTGATGGTGATGATGGTGGTGATGATGACAATCTAGGGGAGGCGCAGGATCGGTTCAAACATGAGCCAGTGTTGTCCGTCGTGAGTGGTGCTAGCCACCCACCCCCTCGTGTGCCACAGTGTCGGCCTTCATAGGTGCTGCTACTCGCTAACAGCAGCACTTGCCCCAACAGTCTGTTAAGGCTACACGGGGGATCTTTGTATCGAGGAGTGTGTGTACCGTGGGGGAGATGCGTGTTAAGAGTGTGTGTCACTGCAGGTGTATGTGTGTGTGTGTGCTGCATGTGGTGGTGGGGGAGTGTATGGCGGGCGGTGGCGCAGTGGTTAGCGTGCTGCGCTACGAACCCGGCCACCCGAGTTTGATTCCAGCTCACAGCTAACACCAGTGAAACCGGTCCTGGGCCTCCCCTAGGTCGCCTCAGCCTCAAGTTAATACCTGGTGGGGTGTATAAACTTCGCCACTCGGGACACAAAGGTGACCTGGCGTGGTGCTGGTCACCCACCCCCTCGTGTACCGTGCCGGCCTTCATAGGTGCTCGCTAACAGCACTTGCCCCTACAGTCTGTTACAGGCTACACGGGGGATCTTTGTCGTTGTGCGTGTGCGTTTCGGAGGTCTGAGGAGGCGTCGTCGTGCTTTACGACACCATCAACATCATCATCACCATCACCATCATCATCACCACCAACACCACCATCATCATCACCATCACCACCATCATCATCACCACCATCACCACCATCATCTCCACCATGAGCACCATCACCACCATCATCACCACCATGAGCACCATCACCACTAACATCAACATCACCAACATCAACACCATCAACCACCAACACCATCAACAACATGATCACAAACATCACCAACATCATCACCATCACCACCACCATCATCACCACCATCATCACCATCACCACTAACATCAACATCACCATCATCACCATCACCACCACCATCACCACCATCACCACCATCACCACTATCATCACTACCATCATCACCAGCACCACCATTACCAGCAGCATCAGCACCATCACCACCAACATCAACACCATCAACCACCAACACCATCAACATGATCACAAACATCACCAACATCATCACCACCCCACCCATCACTACCACAACCACTAAGTGGTGGTGACGTCACCGCAGCGCTTGTGCCAGGCTAGGTGCACAGACCCTGCAGGTGACACGGGTTGTACTGCTGCTGTGCCAGGCTGGGTACACGTACCCTGCAGGTGACACGGGTTGTACTGCTGCTGTGCCAGGCTGGGTGCACGTACCCTGCAGGTGACACGGGTTGTACTGCTGCTGTGCCAGGCTAGGTGCACAGACCCTGCAGGTGACACGGGTTGTACTGCTGCTGTGCCAGGCTAGGTGCACAGACCCTGCAGGTGACACGGGTTGTACTGCTGCTGTGCCAGGCTAGGTGCACAGACCCTGCAGGTGACACGGGTTGTACTGCTGCTGTGCCAGGCTAGGTGCACGTACCCTGCAGGTGACACGGGTTGTACTGCTGCTGCTGCCGGAGGCCTCCTGGGGGGGCTCCCCCCACCCCCCCACAGTGACTCACACAGTGACACACACAGTGACACACACAGAGACACACACAGAGACACACAGTGACACACACAGTGACACACACAGTGACACACAGTGACACACACAGTGACACACACACACACAGTGGCACACAGTGACACACACAGTGACACACAGTGACACACACAGTGACACACACACAGTGACACACACACAGTGACACACAGTGACACACACACAGTGACACACACAGTGACACACACACACACACAGTGACACACACAGTGACACACACACACACACAGTGACACACACAGTGACACACACACACACACAGTGACACACACAGTGACACACACAGAGACACACACAGAGACACAGTGACACAGCCCGTGTGATGAATTTAGGAAACTTTTTCACTACATCATGAATGTATGAATAAGTATAGACGTGTAAGTCACGTGTGACTGTGTATATGCATTCCTCTGTGTCTGACGTGTAGGTGGTGTGGCTATCATTTTTTGCTGTCAACAAAATGAGGGAGCTGTACCTCACTAGGATGGTGCTGCTGCTGCTACCCCTGCCGCTGGGCACTGTCAAAGTAGAGGACGGCAAGCCTCAGGTAACGGGGTCTCTTACCCCCAACGCATCCTCATCCCCTTTATCCCCTTTTCAAGCTCGTTCGTCAGCCCTCCCCCAAAAAAAAAAACATGCTTCAAATCGCTTTAAAATATTGTCACTCTGATGTTGTAGGAGAAAACATTAAAAAGTCTATTTAATTAAGTAGAACGCGTTCTCTACAGTTATTTAAAGTTGAGCATTTTGATGTGACGTCACATTTCTCAACCATCCCCCTCAGTACTCAACGATGATCAAAATGTCCCCCCCAATATATCGCTATAAAATAGATTTTTGTTTCTATGTTTGTGGTTGTACTTGATTCATCCCTGATCTCTGCTGTTCCATACAATGAAACAAGAAAATGTAAAAAATAGAAAAACAGAGCAATGTAATACAATACATTATTAGACATTATTGTTAAAAATAAAGACAAAGTCCATCCGGGGGGGGGACTCCAGAACCCCCTAGAAGATTTGCCCCTGCCTCCCCCAATGTTGACGCCATGGCTACGGCTAGGCCTCGGCAATTGAAGGTAATTTACCCTTTTTACCGGGTAAAAGGGTAAAGGGTAAAGATGTTGACATGCCAAGCGGTAAGGTAAAGGGTTAAAGGGTAAAGGTAGTTCGGAAGAATTACCCGTAAGGGTAAAGGTAGCGCCAAGTATTACCCGGTAAATACGGTGCCTTGTTTACCACTAAAAGCTCCGTGGCGCAGTCCGTGGCCTCCATTTAACAAGTAATATTTAAAACAACTTTATTAAAAACACGCTTTTATGAAATGTACGAGTAATGGCAGAACTCCACGACTCCAGGAAGTGGCCGCAATGCATGGCACAACATAAGGGGCCGTGGCCAATTACAAACGACCCCACCATCGTGTGCTGGTGTCATTTTGTCCCAATTCGAATACAACGTGTGACTTACGGCTTTCCACACCTTACGCCACGCTCTCACACCCCAGAAGGAGGCACTCCCTGTTGTTTGTCATTCCCGTGCCACGAGAAAAGTTTTGCAAAAACAACCCCCTTCCTTCATTGACGTTGCCGGACGGTAACGCTGCGGTGGATGTGAGCAATGTCCTGGAGGGAATCGATATAATCAATCGCCGTGTCGTTACCACCCATCACTCCCTCCCTGCCCGCGCCTCCGATTTGCACGCTTGGGGCTGTGTACGGCACGAAAGAGGTTCAACATGACGCACGTGCACACACGTGGGTAGAGATTGCATCAGTCGTCACAATGAATAACACTGTGTAACGCACTTAGAATGTGTTGTTCCTGGGTAGTAAGTGTTATTTCCTCATTGCTTATGCATCAAAAGTATAGGACATGGACATTATTCAATCTTGATTTGAAGCTTTCGTGACTTTGGTTGTTCCGGTAAAGTCAACCACAGCAAGGGGAGACAAACTACTGAAGTTGTTTCTTGCCGTGTTTGTCCCACCTGATGACGGTTGCTTGTGTTGCGATCGAAACGTCGTGCTCTATTATTTTTTCTACCCACGTGACTTTACCGAACGAACCAAAGAGTGCAGCTATTATTCCCCACACACTTTGCTTTTGTGACCTGGACAGCGACATTTTGATATGTACCTATTGTCAATGAGAACACGTGGTTCGCATTTGTGTAATTCCTTCACGTAAAGTCCTGGTCACAAAAGCAACGTTTGTGCGGAATAATAGCCATTTCTATACTTTTGAGGCGTAAGAAATTAGAAAATAACACTACCCAGGAACAAAAATCGTGTTACATAGAACAAATAAAACACCGCCCAGCAATATTCATTTTCGAACTCCTGACATTGTAGAACCGGTGGAAGTTTTTATTACGACTTTGTAATAACAGCAATAACAACAAACAAAATGCCCATCGCAGTGGTGGTGGTGGTGGTGTGGTGGTGGTGGTGGTGGTGGGGTGGTGGTGGTGGTGGTGGTGGGGGTGGGGTGGTGGTGGGGTGGTGGTGGTGGTGGTGGGGGGGTGGTGGGGGTGGTGGGGGGGTGTGGTGGGGGGGGTGGTGGGGGGGGGGTGGTGTGGTGGGGGGGGAGTGGTGGTGGGGGTGGTGGTGGTGGTGGGGGGGTGGTGGGGGTGGTGGGGGGGTGTGGTGGGGGGGGGGAGTGGTGGTGGGGGGGTGTGGTGGGGGGGGGGAGTGGTGGGTGGGGGGGTGTGGTGGGGGGGTGTGGTGGGGGGGCATGTGGACAGAGGGGGGGGGCAGGAGGGGGAGGGGAGGGTGGGGGTGGAGGGGGGGAGAAGATCGTTAGTTGCAGAGTCAAATCTTTGTTGTCCAATCAGCAGTCTCCCCTCCCCCCACTAGCCAAAGAATCCCCAGACATTTAGCAACTATGAGTTTACCCTCCATTAAAACTAAAATAAGACAAAAATCACGCGCAAAGCAAGGTAATAACAGCGACACAGACAGCGACACAGAGACACACACACTGACAGTGACACACTGACAGTGACACACAGTAACACACAGAGACAGACACACACAGAGACACACAGGCACACAATGATACACAGGCACACAGTGACACAGACACACAGTGACACACACACAGTGACACACACTGACACACACTGACACACAGTGACAAAGATAAAGATCCCCCGTATAGCCTTAACAGACTGTAGGGGCAAGTGCTGTTAGCGAGCACCTACGAAGGCCAGAAAGGTACACAGTGACACACACAGTGACACACACAGTGACAACAACAACCGCCATTCTTTACTAAGTGTCGGTGACTTCATCCCGACGCTTGTGCCAGGACAGGTGGACGTTGAGGCCCCGTGAGTGGGGGAACGTCTGATGGCAGGAGGCCACGGTGCAGGCCCAGCGGTTCCCGGCCCAGCGGTTCCCGGCGGCGGCCATGGGCAGGCCCTGGGAGCCAGACCACCACCTCGGGAGACAAACGGTGACGTTAACGACGATGACGTCATCGACATCGACAGCCAATGACGACGACGATGACGTAATCAGCGATGACGAACGGTAGCCACGGCGTCGACAAGATCAGCAATTGCATCGCTACAAACGACGTCCACGATTAAGACGACATCATCATCATCACCATCTACACGCCGTGCACTGTGCGGCGGAGCGGTGGTTCACGCGCACGGCGCCGGGTTTGGTCGTCGCACCGCTTGAACGCAGCGCCAAGACGTGCAAGTGCGGAGCGCTGTGTCGGTGAGCGTGGGGGGCCGCTCACCTGGTCCTCCTCCTCCTCGCCGCCCTCCTT
The DNA here is from genome assembly GCF_964198595.1 of Lampetra fluviatilis. NCBI lineage: Eukaryota > Metazoa > Chordata > Hyperoartia > Petromyzontiformes > Petromyzontidae > Lampetra > Lampetra fluviatilis. The sequence continues at coordinate 345,991 of NC_136351.1, forward strand.
GTCCTCCTTGTCCTCCTTGTCGCCCTCCTTGTCGCCCTCCTTGTCCTCCTTGTCGCCCTCCTTGTCCTCCTTGTCGCCCTCCTTGTCCTCCTTGTCCTCCTTGTCCTCCTTGTCGCCCTCCTTGTCCTCCTTGTCACCCTCCTTGTCCTCCTTGTCACCCTCCTTGTCCTCCTTGTCGCCCTCCTTGTCGCCCTCCTTGTCCTCCTTGTCCTCCTTGTCACCCTCCTTGTCGCCCTCCTTGTCCTCCTTGTCCTCCTTGTCGCCCTCCTTGTCCTCCTTGTCGCCCTCCTTGTCCTCCTTGTCACCCTCCTTGTCCTCCTTGTCACCCTCCTTGTCCTCCTTGTCGCCCTCCTTGTCCTCCTTGTCATCCTCCTTGTCCTCCTTGTCACCCTCCTTGTCCCCCTCCTTGTCCTCCTTGTCGCCCTCCTTGTCCTCCTTGTCCTCCTTGTCGCCCTCCTTGTCCTCCTTGTCCTCCTTGTCGCCCTCCTTGTCCTCCTTGTCGCCGTGCAGCCGCTCGGTGAGACGCTCTTCGCCGCGACGTTTCTTGGCGTAGAGAAGCTCCGTGACTGCGCGCCGGGACGGCCCCGTTAGAACCACGAGAGGCTCCGATCGCGCCGCACGAATCCCCGTGCCGACGTCGACGACGAACTCACCGGCAAGCAGAAGCAGGCCGAGCAGGACGGAGCCGGTGGCGGTGGCGCGGTCGCCATCGTCGTCGTCGTCGGGGTTGCCGGGCGGCAGGCAGATGTCGACGGCCTCGTCGGCGATGGCGACGGCCTTGTCGGGCCACACGGCGAGGGCGCTTTTCTTCACGTTCGGAAGGAGCAGCAGCAGCGTCCCCGTGCCGCTCGCCGCGGGAACACCTGCCACACGGAGACAAAGAGTGAGATGCACACGGAGACAAAGAGCGAGATGCCCACGGAGACAAAGAGTGAGATGCACACGGAGGCAAAGAGCGAGATGCACACGGAGACAAAGAGCGAGATGCACACGGAGACAAAGAGTGAGATGCACACGGAGACAAAGAGTGAGATGCACACGGAGACAAAGAGCGAGATGCACACGGAGACAAAGAGCGAGATGCACACGGAGACAAAGAGCGAGATGCACACGGAGACAAAGAGCGAGATGCACACGGAGACAGAGTGAGATGCACACGGAGACAAAGAGCGAGATGCACACGGAGACAAAGAGCGAGATGCACACGGAGACAAAGAGCGAGATGCACACGGAGACAAAGAGTGAGATGCACATGGAGACAAAGAGCGAGATGCACACGGAGACAAAGAGTGAGATGCACACGGAGACAAAGGCCGAGATGCACACGGAGACAAAGAGCGAGATGCACACGGAGACAAAGAGCGAGATGCACACGGAGACAAAGAGCGAGATGCACACGGAGACAAAGAGCGAGAGGCACACGGAGACAACGAGCGAGATGCACACGGAGACAAAGAGTGAGATGCACATGGAGACAAAGAGTGATGATGGTGGTGATGGTGGTGGTGATGGTGGTGGTGATGGTGGTGGTGATGATGATGGTGATGATGGTGATGATGGTGGTGGTGATTATGGTGATGATGGTGATGATGGTGGTGGTGATTATGGTGATGATGGTGATGATGATGGTGATGATGGTGGTGATGATGACAATCTAAGGGAGGCGCAGGATCGGTTCAAACATGAGCCAGTGTTGTCCGTCGTGAGTGGGAATTTAACTCGGCGCAGCGCGCTAATCGCTGCGCCACCGATCCCCACACTGCCCCCCCCCTAGGTCGACTCAGCCTCAACCGAGTACTCGGCGCGGCGTGTAAACATCGCCACGAGGGAGACACAGGAGGCCGCGCGTGGTGCTAGCCACCCACCCCCTCGTGTGCCACAGTGTCGGCCTTCATAGGTGCTGCTACTCGCTAACAGCAGCACTTGCCCCAACAGTCTGTTAAGGCTACACGGGGGATCTTTGTATCGAGGAGTGTGTGTACCGTGGGGGAGATGCGTGTTAAGAGTGTGTGTCACTGCAGGTGTATGTGTGTGTGTGTGCTGCATGTGGTGGTGGGGGAGTGTATGGCGGGCGGTGGCGCAGTGGTTAGCGTGCTGCGCTACGAACCCGGCCACCCGAGTTTGATTCCAGCTCACAGCTAACACCAGTGAAACCGGTCCTGGGCCTCCCCTAGGTCGCCTCAGCCTCAAGTTAATACCTGGTGGGGTGTATAAACTTCGCCACTCGGGACACAAAGGTGACCTGGCGTGGTGCTGGTCACCCACCCCCTCGTGTACCGTGCCGGCCTTCATAGGTGCTCGCTAACAGCACTTGCCCCTACAGTCTGTTACAGGCTACACGGGGGATCTTTGTCGTTGTGCGTGTGCGTTTCGGAGGTCTGAGGAGGCGTCGTCGTGCTTTACGACACCATCAACATCATCATCACCATCACCACCATCATCATCACCACCAACACCACCATCATCATCACCATCACCACCATCATCATCACCACCATCACCACCATCATCACCACCATGAGCACCATCACCACCATCATCACCACCATGAGCACCATCACCACTAACATCAACATCACCAACATCAACACCATCAACCACCAACACCATCAACAACATGATCACAAACATCACCAACATCATCACCATCACCACCACCATCATCACCACCATCATCACCATCACCACTAACATCAACATCACCATCATCACCACCACCATCACCACCATCACCACCATCACCACCATCACCACTATCATCACTACCATCATCACCAGCACCACCATTACCAGCAGCATCAGCACCATCACCACCAACATCAACACCATCAACCACCAACACCATCAACATGATCACAAACATCACCAACATCATCACCACCCCACCCATCACTACCACAACCACTAAGTGGTGGTGACGTCACCGCAGCGCTTGTGCCAGGCTAGGTGCACAGACCCTGCAGGTGACACGGGTTGTACTGCTGCTGTGCCAGGCTGGGTACACGTACCCTGCAGGTGACACGGGTTGTACTGCTGCTGTGCCAGGCTGGGTGCACGTACCCTGCAGGTGACACGGGTTGTACTGCTGCTGTGCCAGGCTAGGTGCACAGACCCTGCAGGTGACACGGGTTGTACTGCTGCTGTGCCAGGCTAGGTGCACAGACCCTGCAGGTGACACGGGTTGTACTGCTGCTGTGCCAGGCTAGGTGCACAGACCCTGCAGGTGACACGGGTTGTACTGCTGCTGTGCCAGGCTAGGTGCACGTACCCTGCAGGTGACACGGGTTGTACTGCTGCTGCTGCCGGAGGCCTCCTGGGGGGGCTCCCCCCACCCCCCCACAGTGACTCACACAGTGACACACACAGTGACACACACAGAGACACACACAGAGACACACAGTGACACACACAGTGACACACACAGTGACACACAGTGACACACACAGTGACACACACACACACAGTGGCACACAGTGACACACACAGTGACACACAGTGACACACACAGTGACACACACACAGTGACACACACAGTGACACACAGTGACACACACACAGTGACACACAGTGACACACACACAGTGACACACAGTGACACACACACACACACAGTGACACACACAGTGACACACACACACACAGTGACACACACAGTGACACACACAGTGACACACACAGTGACACACACAGAGACACACACAGAGACACAGTGACACAGTGACACAGCCCGTGTGATGAATTTAGGAAACGTTTTCACTACATCATGAATGTATGAATAAGTATAGACGTGTAAGTCACGTGTGACTGTGTATATGCATTCCTCTGTGTCTGACGTGTAGGTGGTGTGGCTATCATTTTTTGCTGTCAACAAAATGAGGGAGCTGTACCTCACTAGGATGGTGCTGCTGCTGCTACCCCTGCCGCTGGGCACTGTCAAAGTAGAGGACGGCAAGCCTCAGGTAACGGGGTCTCTTACCCCCAACGCATCCTCATCCCCTTTATCCCCTTTTCAAGCTCGTTCGTCAGCCCTCCCCCAAAAAAAAAAACATGCTTCAAATCGCTTTAAAATATTGTCACTCTGATGTTGTTGGAGAAAACATTAAAACGTCTATTTAATTAAGTAGAACGCGTTCTCTACAGTTATTTAAAGTTGAGCATTTTGATGTGACGTCACATTTCTCAACCATCCCCCTCAGTACTCAACGATGATCAAAATGTCCCCCCCAATATATCGCTATAAAATAGATTTTTGTTTCTATGTTTGTGGTTGTACTTGATTCATCCCTGATCTCTGCTGTTCCATACAATGAAACAAGAAAATGTAAAAAATAGAAAAACAGAGCAATGTAATACAATACATTATTAGACATTATTGTTAAAAATAAAGACAAAGTCCATCCGGGGGGGGGACTCCAGAACCCCCTAGAAGATTTGCCCCTGCCTCCCCCAATGTTGACGCCATGGCTACGGCTAGGCCTCGGCAATGGAAGGTAATTTACCCTTTTTACCGGGTAAAAGGGTAAAGGGTAAAGATGTTGACATGCCAAGCGGTAAGGTAAAGGGTTAAAGGGTAAAGGTAGTTCGGAAGAATTACCCGGTAGGGTAAAGGTAGCGCCAAGTATTACCCGGTAAATACGGTGCCTTGTTTACCACTAAAAGCTCCGTGGCGCAGTCCGTGGCCTCCATTTAACAAGTAATATTTAAAACAACTTTATTAAAAACACGCTTTTATGAAATGTACGAGTAATGGCAGAACTCCACGACTCCAGGAAGTGGCCGCAATGCATGGCACAACATAAGGGGCCGTGGCCAATTACAAACGACCCCACCATCGTGTGCTGGTGTCATTTTGTCCCAATTCGAATACAACGTGTGACTTACGGCTTTCCACACCTTACGCCACGCTCTCACACCCCAGAAGGAGGCACTCCCTGTTGTTTGTCATTCCCGTGCCACGAGAAAAGTTTTGCAAAAACAACCCCCTTCCTTCATTGACGTTGCCGGACGGTAACGCTGCGGTGGATGTGAGCAATGTCCTGGAGGGAATCGATATAATCAATCGCCGTGTCGTTACCACCCATCACTCCCTCCCTGCCCGCGCCTCCGATTTGCACGCTTGGGGCTGTGTACGGCACGAAAGAGGTTCAACATGACGCACGTGCACACACGTGGGTAGAGATTGCATCAGTCGTCACAATGAATAACACTGTGTAACGCACTTAGAATGTGTTGTTCCTGGGTAGTAAGTGTTATTTCCTCATTGCTTATGCATCAAAAGTATAGGACATGGACATTATTCAATCTTGATTTGAAGCTTTCGTGACTTTGGTTGTTCCGGTAAAGTCAACCACAGCAAGGGGAGACAAACTACTGAAGTTGTTTCTTGCCGTGTTTGTCCCACCTGATGACGGTTGCTTGTGTTGCGATCGAAACGTCGTGATCTATTATTTTTTCTACCCACGTGACTTTACCGAAAGAACCAAAGAGTGCGGCTATTATTCCCCACACACTTTGCTTTTGTGACCTGGACAGCGACATTTTGATATGTACCTATTGTCAATGAGAACACGTGGTTCGCATTTGTGTAATTCCTTCACGTAAAGTCCTGGTCACAAAAGCAACGTTTGTGCGGAATAATAGCCATTTCTATACTTTTGAGGCGTAAGAAATTAGAAAATAACACTACCCAGGAACAAAAATCGTGTTACATAGAACAAATAAAACACCGCCCAGCAATATTCATTTTCGAACGCCTGACATTGTAGAACCGGTGGAAGTTTTTATTACGACTTTGTAATAACAACAATAACAACAAACAAAATGCCCATCGCAGTGGTGGTGGTGTGGTGGTGGTGGTGGTGTGGTGGTGGTGGTGGTGGGGTGGTGGTGGTGGGGGTGGTGGGGGTGGTGGTGGGGGTGGGGTGGTGGTGGGGTGGTGGTGGGGGTGGTGGTGGTGGTGGGGGGGTGGTGGGGGTGGTGGGGGGGTGTGGTGGGGGGGGTGGTGGGGGGGGGGTGGTGTGGTGGGGGGGGAGTGGTGGTGGGGTGGTGGTGGGGGTGGTGGTGGTGGTGGGGGGGTGGTGGGGGTGGTGGGGGGGTGTGGTGGTGGGGGTGGTGGTGAGGGGGGTGGTGTGGTGGGGGGGGAGTGGTGGGTGGGGGTGTGGTGGGGGGGTGTGGTGGGGGGGGTGTGGTGGGGGTGGGGTGTGGTGGGGGGGGGGAGTGGTGGGTTGGGGGTGGTGGTGGTGGTGGGGGTGGTGGTGGGGGTGGTGGTGGTGGTGGTGGTGGGGTGGTGGTGGTGGGGTGGTGGTGGTGGGGGTGGTGGGGGGGTGGTGGGGGTGGTGGGGGGGTGGTGGGGGGATGGTGGGGGTGGTGGGGGGGTGTGGTGGGGGGGGGGGAGTGGTGGTGGGGGGGTGTGGTGGGGGGGGGGAGTGGTGGTGGGTGGGTGTGGTGGGGGGGGGGAGTGGTGGGTGGGGGGGTGTGGTGGGGGGGTGTGGTGGGGGGGTGTGGTGGGGGGGCATGTGGACAGAGGGGGGGGGCAGGAGGGGGAGGGGAGGGTGGGGGTGGAGGGGGGGAGAAGATCGTTAGTTGCAGAGTCAAATCTTTGTTGTCCAATCAGCAGTCTCCCCTCCCCCCACTAGCCAAAGAATCCCCAGACATTTAGCAACTATGAGTTTACCCTCCATTAAAACTAAAATAAGACAAAAATCACGCGCAAAGCAAGGTAATAACAGCGACACAGACAGCGACACAGAGACACACACACTGACAGTGACACACTGACAGTGACACACAGTAACACACAGAGACAGACACACACAGAGACACACAGGCACACAATGATACACAGGCACACAGTGACACAGACACACAGTGACACACACACAGTGACGCACACTGACACACACTGACACACAGTGACAAAGATAAAGATCCCCCGTATAGCCTTAACAGACTGTAGGGGCAAGTGCTGTTAGCGAGCACCTACGAAGGCCAGAAAGGTACACAGTGACACACACAGTGACACACACAGTGACAACAACAACCGCCATTCTTTACTAAGTGTCGGTGACTTCATCCCGACGCTTGTGCCAGGACAGGTGGACGTTGAGGCCCCGTGAGTGGGGGAACGTCTGATGGCAGGAGGCCACGGTGCAGGCCCAGCGGTTCCCGGCCCAGCGGTTCCCGGCGGCGGCCATGGGCAGGCCCTGGGAGCCAGACCACCACCTCGGGAGACAAACGGTGACGTTAACGACGATGACGTCATCGACATCGACAGCCAATGACGACGACGATGACGTAATCAGCGATGACGAACGGTAGCCACGGCGTCGACAAGATCAGCAATTGCATCGCTACAAACGACGTCCACGATTAAGACGACATCATCATCATCACCATCTACACGCCGTGCACTGTGCGGCGGAGCGGTGGTTCACGCGCACGGCGCCGGGTTTGGTCGTCGCACCGCGTGAACGCAGCGCCAAGACGTGCAAGTGCGGAGCGCTGTGTCGGTGAGCGTGGGGGGCCGCTCACCTGGTCCTCCTCCTCCTCGCCGCCCTCCTTGTCCTCCTTGTCCTCCTTGTCGCCCTCCTTGTCGCCCTCCTTGTCCTCCTTGTCGCCCTCCTTGTCCTCCTTGTCGCCCTCCTTGTCCTCCTTGTCGCCCTCCTTGTCCTCCTTGTCGCCCTCCTTGTCCTCCTTGTCGCCCTCCTTGTCCTCCTTGTCACCCTCCTTGTCCTCCTTGTCACCCTCCTTGTCCTCCTTGTCGCCCTCCTTGTCGCCCTCCTTGTCCTCCTTGTCGCCCTCCTTGTCGCCCTCCTTGTCCTCCTTGTCGCCCTCCTTGTCCTCCTTGTCGCCCTCCTTGTCCTCCTTGTCGCCCTCCTTGTCCTCCTTGTCACCCTCCTTGTCCTCCTTGTCACCCTCCTTGTCCTCCTTGTCGCCCTCCTTGTCCTCCTTGTCACCCTCCTTGTCCTCCTTGTCACCCTCCTTGTCCCCCTCCTTGTCCTCCTTGTCGCCCTCCTTGTCCTCCTTGTCGTCCTCCTTGTCCTCCTTGTCGCCCTCCTTGTCCTCCTTGTCCTCCTTGTCGCCCTCCTTGTCCTCCTTGTCGCCGTGCAGCCGCTCGGTGAGACGCTCTTCGCCGCGACGTTTCTTGGCGTAGAGAAGCACCGTGACTGCGCGCCGGGACGGCCCCGTTAGAACCACGAGAGGCTCCGATCGCGCCGCATGAATCCCCGTGCCGACGTCGACGACGAACTCACCGGCAAGCAGAAGCAGGCCGAGCAGGACGGAGCCGGTGGCGGTGGCGCGGTCGCCATCGTCGTCGTCGTCGGGGTTGCCGGGCGGCAGGCAGATGTCGACGGCCTCGTCGGCGATGGCGACGGCCTTGTCGGGCCACACGGCGAGGGCGCTTTTCTTCACGTTTGGAAGGAGCAGCAGCAGCGTCCCCGTGCCGCTCGCCGCGGGAACACCTGCCACACGGAGACAAAGAGTGAGATGCACACGGAGACAAAGAGCGAGATGCCCACGGAGACAAAGAGTGAGATGCACACGGAGACAAAGAGCGAGATGCACACGGAGACAAAGAGCGAGATGCACACGGAGACAAAGAGTGAGATGCACACGGAGACAAAGAGTGAGATGCACACGGAGACAAAGAGCGAGATGCACACGGAGACAAAGAGCGAGATGCACACGGAGACAAAGAGTGAGATGCACACGGAGACAAAGAGTGAGATGCACACGGAGACAAAGAGCGAGATGCACACGGAGACAAAGAGCGAGATGCACACGGAGACAAAGAGCGAGATGCACACGGAGACAAAGAGCGAGATGCACATGGAGACGAAGCGAGATGCACACGGAGACAAAGAGTGAGATGCACACGGAGACAAAGAGCGAGATGCACACGGAGACAAAGAGCGAGATGCACACGGAGATAAAGAGCGAGATGCACACGGAGACAAAGAGCGAGATGCACACGGAGACAAAGAGTGAGATGCACACGGAGACAAAGAGCGAGATGCACACGGAGACAGAGTGAGATGCACACGGAGACAAAGAGCGAGATGCACACGGAGACAAAGAGCGAGATGCACACGGAGACAAAGAGCGAGATGCACACGGAGACAAAGAGCGAGATGCACATGGAGACAAAGAGTGAGATGCACATGGAGACAAAGAGCGAGATGCACACGGAGACAAAGAGTGAGATGCACACGGAGACAAAGAGCGAGATGCACACGGAGACAAAGAGTGAGATGCACACGGAGACAAAGGCCGAGATGCACACGGAGACAAAGAGCGAGATGCACACGGAGACAAAGAGCGAGATGCACACGGAGACGAAGGCCGAGATGCACACGGAGACAAAGAGCGAGATGCACATGGAGACAAAGAGCGAGATGCACACGGAGACAAAGAGTGAGATGCACACGGAGACAAAGAGTGAGATGCACACGGAGACAAAGAGCGAGATGCACACGGAGACAAAGAGCGAGATGCACACGGAGACAAAGGCCGAGATGCACACGGAGACAAAGAGCGAGATGCACACGGAGACAAAGAGCGAGATGCACATGGAGACAAAGAGCGAGATGCACACGGAGACAAAGAGCGAGATGCACACGGAGACAACGAGCGAGATGCACACGGAGACAAAGAGTGAGATGCACACGGAGACAGAGCGAGATGCACATGGAGACAAAGAGTGATGATGGTGGTGATGGTGGTGGTGATGGTGGTGGTGATGATGATGGTGATGATGGTGATGGTGGTGGTGATTATGGTGATGATGGTGATGATGGTGGTGGTGATTATGGTGATGATGGTGATGATGGTGATGATGATGGTGATGATGGTGGTGATGATGACAATCTAAGGGAGGCGCAGGATCGGTTCAAACATGAGCCAGTGTTGTCCGTCGTGAGTGGGAATTCAACTCGGCGCAGCGCGCTAATCGCTGCGCCACCGATCCCCACACTGCCCCCCCCCCTAGGTCGACTCAGCCTCAACCGAGTACTCGGCGCGGCGTGTAAACATCGCCACGAGAGAGACACAGGAGGCCGCGCGTGGTGCTAGCCACCCACCCCCTCGTGTGCCACAGTGTCGGCCTTCATAGGTGCTGCTACTCGCTAACAGCAGCACTTGCCCCAACAGTCTGTTAAGGCTACACGGGGGATCTTTGTATCGAGGAGTGTGTGTACCGTGGGGGAGATGCGTGTTAAGAGTGTGTGTCACTGCAGGTGTATGTGTGTGTGTGTGCTGCATGTGGTGGTGGGGGAGTGTATGGCGGGCGGTGGCGCAGTGGTTAGCGTGCTGCGCTACGAACCCGGCCACCCGAGTTTGATTCCAGCTCACAGCTAACACCAGTGAAACCAGTCCTGGGCCTCCCTTAGGTCGCCTAAGCCTCAAGTTAGTACCTGGTGGGGTGTGTAAACATCGCCACTCGGGACACAAAGGTGACCTGGCGTGGTGCTGGTCACCCACTCGCTAATAGCACTTGCCCCAACAGTCCGTAGTGCCTATACGGGGTATCTTTGTCTCCCTTTGATGCTGCTAATCCTGCAAAATACATGGGCATAAGTAGTACTAATCACATACTTGCATTTCCCATAAATATACAAAATTGCTCTTGATATGAATATTCTTTTGTCCTCTCGTCCTCTGGCTTGAGATGGCTGCCACCTATGTGTCAGATGATTGCCTGCCACCATTAAGCAATTGGTAATTAAATATAATTTTTTTTCCTAAAAAGTGGAAAATTTTTGAATTTTTTTTCACGAAAATAAATTGTCACGCACAACGAGTCTGTGTGGAAAATGTCAGCTCGATTGGATCACGGAAAGTGGGTTAAAAAACGACCGAAAGATTTGCACGGTCGTAAGTGCGCAAGCAAGCAAGTGAACTTAATATAAAGGATTTAAAAATGAAAAACAGAGCAATGTAATACAATACATTATTAGACATTATTGTTAAAAATAAAGACAAAGTCCATCCGGGGGGGGGGACTCCAGAACCCCCTAGAAGATTTGCCCCCCCCCCCCCCCCAATGTTGACGCCATGGCTACGGCTAGGCCTCGGCAAGGGAAGGTAATTTACCCTTTTTAATTCCTTTATATTAAGTTCACTTGCTTCCTTGCTTGCGCGCTTACGACCGTGCAAATCTTTCGGTCGTTTTTTAACCCACTTCCCGTGATCCAATCGAGCTGACATTTTGCACACAGACTCGTTGTGCGTGACAATTTATTTTCGTGAAAAAAAAATTCCTAAATTTTCCACTTTTTAGGACAATTTTTTTTTCATATTTAATTTAAAATACCAATGTGATAAAAATGAAACTCCTACTCAAGAAAAGCAGAAATGAATGATAAAATAAAACCGATGCCACGCATATTAAGGATTTATAGTGAAAAACTTTGTTTTGACGGGTTAATTTTTTACCTTTTACCTTACCTGCTAAAGGGTAAAAGGTAGGGTAGAGTGATTCTATTGTGGTAAGGTAAAAGGTAGGGTAAAGGTAGGCTCGTTGTTTTTACCTTTTAACTCTTACCTTGCCGAGGCCTAGCTACGGCCTCGCTCTCTTGTATCCATTTACACCTCCTTGCATCGTCCATCTCTCACCCTCACCCCCAATTTGCAGATGGAGCGCCGGCTAATGCTTGTTCTCGACGTTCCTGAGAATGACCCCGGGCCCTTCCCCAAGCAGCTGGTGCAGGTAAAGGCCCCCTCCCCTCACCCCCTCTACCCACATAACCCTCCCCCCCCCCACCGGCGTTGAAGTTGACTAGCGCGGCGGTCGTCACGGCGCTGGCGGAAGAGTGCCGGGCGCTAGCGGCAGTCTGGCCGTGGTGATGTGGCTCGCACCTCGCGGCAAGGAAGGTGTCCTGGGTTCGACCCCCAACTCGGGTGCCGTGCTGCCTACGTTGAACCCCCTGTTCGGCAGTGTGTGAGTGTCATTCGTTGGTTAATGTAAGGGTGAATGTGTGTGTGTGTGTGGTATGTGGTGTATGTGTCTTTGGGGTTTGTGGTGTTGAATTTAGCATGCCATACATCAGCATGTGATGTTTGTGTGTGTGTGTGTACACATGTATATATTATGGGAACCTCATTTGCCAGTAAAAATGATAATTGTTTTTTTACCCTTCTATCTGGCAACAAAACTGACACCTTTTTACAAGGAGTCATGTTTGCATAGACCGCAATACCTGCAGTCATAAATACAAACATGACTGCAGGTATTGCGGTCTATGCAAACATGACTCCTTGTAAAAAGGTGTCAGTTTTGTTGCCAGATAGAAGGGTAAAAAAACAATTATCACATGTATATATGTTGGGGGAACGGTGGCCAATTGGTTAGCACGCACTGCGCTCTGAACCTGGCGATGTGAGTTTGATTTCCACTTACAGCTCACACCCAGTGACAGTTATCTGAACTTGGTCTCAAATAAGTACCCGGTGCGATGTATAACTGTCTCCACTGGGGAGACCAAGGCGGCCGGGTGTGTTGGTAACTGCATATCACACCCCCTCGTGTGCCATGCCGGCCTTCATATTTGCTGCTGCGCGCAAACTGCACTTGCCCCAGCAGTCTGTTGAAGGCTATCCGGGGTACCTTTGCGTACGTGTATCCACGTGATGTACGAGCGTACATCATGTAACGCCGCCCCTTGCCGCCTCCCCGACCCCACCTGCGCCCTCCCCGTGTGTGCTCTCTCGCGCGTGCGCCCCCACAGGTCAAGTCCAGCACACTTGAAAATGCAAGTTATCGCATCACGGGGCCCGGGGCAGACGAAGATCCCATGGGGGTGTTTATCGTGGATCCTGTGAGCGGATGGCTTTCTGTTACGAAGACTCTGGACCGTGAGCTCATCAAAGAGTTCCTAGTGAGGCACTCACACTAGCACCACACCCCGCGCGTGTGTTGGCCTAGCGAGGTCCAGGCCTACAGATACACACACCAGACGACACCAACTCGGCTCAGCCTCCCCTTCCTGCCTTCCCGGAGCTACATGCTGCCTGTGTCCAGGTCCCTGGGCGGAGTGACGCAGGCATGCTGCTTAAGCTTGAAGACTGCGGGAACGTGGCTCTTAAAGGCGCCCCCAAGGCAGCGATATATAGCTGCTGCGTAAAGACTCTGCACCGTCAAGCCTTAAAAGACCTGCCGTGCACGAAGTGAAGGGACTGTTTCTCCCCCGCAGATAGACGTCATCCCTCAGTGGGGAGAACTATACAAGGCCCCAGTGGTGAAACGAAGCGGAGACCTCCAATGGAGGCTGGCCCATTGGGCACTGCCTTCGGCGGTATGGGTGAAGAAGATCAACCCAGAAGCGTCCGATTCGTGCGCCTTTTGTGGCCAAAGGGAGGATCTCGCACACCAATACATAGAGTGCCAAAGACTAACACCACTTTTCAAGATGTTGGGAGCCATCTTCAGAAAGCTGGAAGTGCCTTTTTTCAAGAGCAGCCTCGTATGTGGGACACCACGCAGAGCGAACAAGCGCCACAGCTTGGCGAACTTTGTTCTTGCGCAGGCAAAAATGGCCATTTACAAAACACGCAAGAAAAAACTACAAAGCGACACAACCGCAGACGAGGGCTGCTCGGCGGTGGCCATGACGAGAGGTCTGCTGGTGGCGAGGCTCCAACTAGAGCATGAGTACTACGCCCAGGTGGGGGGCGAGTATGGCGTGTTCCAGGACAAGTGTGGGGAAGGCCAAGCCCTCTGCTTCAGTGAACACGGCACCTTGACGCTCACGATCTGAACCCTTCGGCTGAGACGGACCGCGGATACGGCGCGGAAACTAGACGCGCGCGGCCGGTTCGCCCGTGCGGATGGTCGGCGGCGACGTGCGCGTGCGGCAGCGCGTGCCGCTGGCGACGCGGCGTGCTGTCAAGCACGTGGAGGACCGACGACGCGGCGCGAGCCGCAACCAGCGCCGCCGGGAGACGGCGAAAGCGCGGCGGTGCAGCGACCCCGACGCCCCGAGGGGGCAGCGTACGCACGACAGTACGGCGCGCCCGTGGTGGTGCGGTGAGTGTGGTGGCGCGGTGAGTGTGGTGGCGTGTTGAGTGTGGTGGTGCAGTGTGGTCGTGTGGTGGCGTGGTGAGTGTGGTGGTGCGGTGAGTGTGGTGGTGCAGTGTGGTCGTGTGGTGGTGCAGTGTGGTCGTGTGGTGGCGTGGTGCGAACGGTTATGTCCGTAAACTCGGGGGGATTATCGTTGATGTCGGCGATGGTGATGATGGCGGTGGCTGTGTTTGTGAGGCTGATGTCCGAGTCGCCCTCCATGTCTGAGGCCTGCACCACCAGCACGTACTGCGGCGTCGTCTACATCGACGGGGCACACAGACAGCACCAATTACAGACAGACAACGGTGACAAACATTCCTTGTGCAGCCTCAACAGACCTTTGGGGCAAGTGCCGTTAAGCGAGCTGCCACTGTGGAAGGCCGGCACGCCACACGAGGAGGTGGGTGGCCAGCATCACGCCCGGCCGCCTTTGAGTCCCTAGTGGGGATGTTTGCACACTGCAGCAGGTACTCATTTGAGGCCGAGTCAACTGTCACCAGTGTTGGATCGAACTCGGGTCCCCGGGTTCGTAGCGGAGCGCGCTCGCCGCGACACCGTCGCTTCTGAGACACACGAGAAGAAGAAGCCACTGGGGCTGAAAACTCGTTTCTTTAGATCCGCTTTTCGTGTTAAGCCTGTCGCCCTTCCCTCGCACCTCCGGTCAGCGCGATCGTCTATGTACGGTGCGCGGCAGACGTTCAACGTACGTGTATATACACACTGAAAACACAATGTGACACTGTACACGCAACCCCAGAGATTAGCCACCACCCCCCGGACCAACATCGGCCAATCAGCGGCGGTTGCCGCGGGACAACAACCCACCTTGCGGTCCAGCCCGGCGGCGATGGTGCTGATGACGCCCGTGGTCTTGTCGATGGTAAACACGCGGTCCAAGGGCTTCGTGGGAACCTGCGACACGATCTTGTAGCAGTTCACGCCATTGGGCCATAAGGCGTCGTCCTCGTCGCGTGGTGGTGCGTGGCCCTATTCGCAGCGCCGTGCATTTTTTCCAGTTAACATTCGCACCGGCGGCATTCTCGTAGCTCGTCACTGCACAGCGCAGCGCGACGACGTCTTCGCTGTCGTTGATCACTACGCAGACGTCATTGGCGTACGCCGAGAGTTTCAAGCTCGCTTTGTCAGGACCCAGGAACATGAGTCCGGTCAAGGTGGTTTTCTGCCTCCTGAGGAGTGGCTCTAGGGACAATGCGTACAGGAGCCCTGAGAGGGGACATCCTTGCCTCACTCCCCTCGTCACCGGAAAGGGGCGACCCAGGCGTTGGTTTATTTTGACAGTGCTGTATATGTCGGTATATAGAAGTTTGATTTGTGCTATGAAATTTGGTCCGAACCCAAAGGAAGATTAGAGCTTTTCCAGATAGCTGTGGTCCACCCTATCGAAGGCTTTCTCCTGGTCCATAAATAAAAATCCTGAGTTTATGTTGTGTATTCCGACTAAAGATATGACGTCCCGGACCGTGCCTATGTTGTTGTGAATGCTGCGGCCGGGGATGCAGTAGGTTTGTTCCTGCTTTATGACGCGACCCGCTACGGTCTTCAAGCGGTTCGCTATTGTCTTGGCGATTATTTTGTAGTCCGTGCAGAGGAGGGACACTGGTCGCCAATTTTCTATTCTGCGGAGGTCTCCCGTCTTGGGCAGTAGTGTCACTACTGCCCTCCTGTAAGCTGAACGGCAGTTTTCCCTTCTGCAGACTCGCTGTTAGTACTTTTAGCAGACAGAGGCCCAGTACGTCCCAGAAAGTTGCATAAAACTCTACTGGGAGCCCATCAATCCCTGGGGATTTCCCCCTGGGCAGCCCTGCCATCGCAACCCGCAGCTCCTCCAGGGTGGGTGATGGGACCTTCTAGTTTTCCTCTGTCTTCCTCCTCCAGGATGGGGTTTCCTTCTAAGAGTTTTTCGGCTGCTTCCGTTTGTGTGTTTCCACTTTGGAGCAGTCGTGAGAAGAAGCGTGTGGCGGTCTCTCTAATCTTCTCCTCGGCAGTCGTTATTTCGCCCTCCTCCGTCATCAGACTTGAGATGTTGCTGTTATTTTTGTTGCCTGCGGGAGGAGGGTTGTTGCTTTTGTTGTTGCTATTATTGAATTGAAAAAAATATCTGGAGGGCGAGTCTATCTGTGCGAGGTGTTGCATCCTCTTCCTGACAAAGGAGTCGTGCGCTTGCTGGTCGGTGATTGCCCTGAACAGTTTCCGTCTTCCGAGCAGCAGAGACGACCGGCTCTCGTTTCCCTGCGTTTCTCTGCCAGACCCTATTTCCGCCTCCAGCTGCAGCAGTTCGTTCTCCAGGCGTTGCAGCGCGTCGCGCTTGACGATAGCACGTTGGCCTGCGAGCTGCACGGAGAGCGCTCTGACTTGTGCCTTGATGGTTTCCCACCATTGTGAGCTGGGGCTAGAGGGGTCTTCGGTTGTCCCCCAGTGCTGCCAACAGGCCATGAAGGCTGTTTTGAAATCTTGTTCCTCGAGCTGCGCTACGTCCAGTCGCCAGTAGGGGCAGCAGCGCAGCTCCCTGGGCACCCGCAGCAGCACCGTGATCAGATGGTGATCGGAGAGGCCCGTCGGTTTAATCCCGCAGTCCCCGAGCAGGTTCACATTTTCGTCATTTATATATATGCGGTCCAGCCTGGCGAGGCTTATCCTGCCTTGGGGGGTTCCGCGGTACCACGTGTATTGTCGCCGGGTTGAATGCTGTAGCCTCCATGCGTCGGTGAATTGGAGACGTCACGTGCTTGCGAGCGGTTTTGCTGACTCAGGATGCGGCTCAGGGCCGTTGCGGTCGAGTACTGGGTCAAGGGTGCAATTCCAGTCCCCACCCGCGACCGCAACGACCCCATCGGCTTTGCTTGTCTGCAGTGCGCTGTGTAATACGTTGACGAAGAAGGCCTTCCTCTCTTTACTTTTGCATGGTGCATAGATGTTCAGGCACCTGAATTTCATGTCGTTATACACAAAATCTACTGAGATTAAATGCGCTGTTTGAATTTCCTTAAAGGCTATTCCCTCTGGGGCGAATCCCCGTCCGAATAAAATTGCTACCCCTGCCCGATTTTCGTCCCCATGACTAAAAAAGGAAGGGGCGCTCATAAGGGGCTGCCGTTGGCTGCAGAGGGTGGTGTCGAAATGTGTCTCCTGCAGCATTATTACATCTGCCCTGTTTCTTCTAAGAGAGAGCAGACGCGGTGCCATCTCTCATTGTCTCTTGCCCCGTTGCAGTTGAGGCTTATGAATTTCATACCCGAGGTCATCATTGTTTTCTTTATTTTTCCTTTGTGACGTCACGGGGAGAGCGCTCCTGAGAGGAGAGGCGTAGTTTTTTCAGTTTTAGCTGCAGATTGTTAAGCCGATGAATTTCCTCCTTTGTGAAACCATAAATCTCCGGTTCACGCCGTATTTTGAAGGCTATCTTTAGGAAGCCTTCCAGATCGGGAAAGGATAACTCGGGACGAGTCTTCCATTTCCCAAAGTTCTCCCGGAGGTAGAGGAGGACTTCGTCGGGTTCATACTCCCGCTCTGTTGTTACACTGGAGTAGCTCCTCTCACTCAGAGTTCCGTCGTCATCGGACTCCGGTTCCCTGTCGCCCACAGCCTCCTCTGCGACTGCTTGGGCGTCGGTAGTGGTGGGTTGCTCCACGACACTCTCGGGCTCGGTCTGGGTTCCCTCCCTGTCCTCCACCTGTTCTTCACTAGGTGGGGGGAGGGGGGGTCGCTCTCATTTTCCCCAGGCGAGTCGGCCTTATTTTCGCCCTTTGTCGTCGCTATTTGCGTCTCGGGCTCATCGCCGCGCTCCGTTACCGCGTCGTTGCTACCGCCCCGCTCATCGCAGCTGCTGCTGTTGATGTTGCTGCTGCTGCTCTCTTCTCTTGCCGTCGCGACTGTTTCTTCTGCCGCGGCGCGCTTCGGGCGGGTGCCGCCGCCTCCTCCCTTCGCTGCGGCATTTCTTTTGGCCCTCCGTTTCCGAGACTCGACGATGGTGAAGTCCATTTCGCCATCGTCGTCGTCTATTGCCTGCGTGCAGCTCGTGGCGTCTTCGGAGGGAGGGAGCTGCTGCTGCTGCTGCCGCTGGCGCCGCTGCTGCGGCGGCGACATCTGTTCTCGCTGCTGCCTCTGCTGCTCCTGCTGTTGTTGCTGCTGCTGCTGCAGTGTTTGCTGCTGCTGCTGCTGCTGCGGTGGTGGTGTTTGCTGCTGCCGTTGCTGATGCTGTTGCTGCTGCTGCTGCGCCGGCGGCGGCGGCAGCGTCTGCTGCTGCTGTTGCTGCTTTTGTGGTTCATGCGTCGTTTCTGCTTCCCGTGATGGTGCTGCTTCGGGCAGTGCCGTTTTTGCCTTTCTTTTGGGCAGCTCCTACGGGTGTGCCCCACGCCGCCACACCCGTAGCATCGCGGCGGCGCCGCCGACGAGGCATAAACTGTGTAGGTATGTCCTTCGATGGTGTACTTGAAATTTAAGTCTAAATCCGTTTTTCCGTCTTTGGGTATCATGTAAGTCTGGTGCTGCAAGGACAGCACGTGCACCAGCTTCGGGTTTCTCATTCTTAAAGGCAGCATCGTCACGCGCGAGACCACTGTCCCGAAGCGCTGGAGATCTTGTTTCAGTGCTGTACCTTTCAGAAAAGGGGGGGCTCCTGAGATGAGCACCCGGATGGCTGGCGTCGAGAGTGAGGTGCACTGGACGTACAGGTCCCCGATGGTGATCCCCGTCTCCGCCAGGCTTGCCACCATGTCCTGTCCCGCCACATACACGACTACACCGCGGTCCTGTCTTTGTGCAGCCAGGACGCCGGCATGGCCCACACACACGGCCACCGCAGCTGCGACGGCCTCGGCAGTAGTCTCAGGCGGTGGGAAACAAATTATCCCGTTTCCCCTCGCCAGACACTCCAGCCTGGGGTACTGTGCCATGATGATGATAAAGACGGTGGCAACCCCAGGCTGCGATGAGAAAATAAGTGAGCAGAAAAAAAAGAAACCAAACACCAACAACACTAGAAAAAGCGAAAAGAAAAGAAATGACGGTTTTGAGAAGAAGACGATTTGATATATAAAAACGATAACTCTCTCTCCAGGCCAGGCTCAGGCTCTCACCTGAGCCCAGGCCTCCGTCTGTTCACCTGCACGAGCAGGAGCGACCGGTTGATGCGACCGCACCCCATGGTGGCAGAGAGAGAGAGAGAGACACAGAGACTTTTGTCTTTTAAAGCGACTTTAATGCCGGGGCGACAATTGCGCCCCAGCCACTTTTCCAGTCAAAAAAACCGTGGTCATACGACCGTGACTCCTTCCAGCGGATCACAACAACAACCCAGAGAAAACCAAAAAAACCAACAACCGTGGCACGCACGCCACTCTCATCGTCCGCGAGCGCGCTGCTCCTTCTCACGTGCCGAATCGCCACTCCACCACTCCGCCACTCGCGCGCCGCGCCCCCGCTGGCGCACGCGTGCGCGTGGCATTGTGTGCATCACGTCACCGGTGGGGGGGGGGGGGGGGGCCGCCGCGCGCTCGCCGCCTCCTCGCGGTGTTTGCTTCCGCTTACGCCGCATCTTTATTGTCTACGCGTGCGCGGCTTTTGGGCGGCGTTGTCCGTGTCCCGCGCCACCGCGCTGATCGGTGCACGCGCACGACGGCGTGCTGTGTCGCCGGCAGTGCGGGCCGCCGCTCGCACGGCTCGCCGCCGAGCAGTCTCGCACACAACAGTCAGAGTTTAAGTGTCGGCGCGCCGTTTTCGCAGGAGCAGAGCGCTTGGCCGGCTTCCCACTTTTCCTGGAAGGCGCTGTAGTCTCCGCCCACCTGGCCATAATACTCGTGCTCCAAATGGAGCCTCGCCCCTATCAGGCCCTTCATCATGGCCACTGCCGAGCAGTTGTGGGGGTCGCTAGCCCCCGAGATCCCTCCCTCGATAATGCTAACGGCCGGGCTAGCATCATCAATCGCCCCCCCGCTGCTAGGTTCCTCACCCGTGGGGTGGGAGCCGTCGCCCGAGGATTCCCCTCCACCGCGGGTCCGCGTAGCCGGCATGGTTAATTTATGTACGCGCACACCCACACACAGCTCTGCGCGGCACTCACTCAACACGGAGCACTCACGTTAGGATTGCGCACCTGTATCACACACGGAGTGAGCACACGCGACACCCACTCTCGCACCGCTCTGCGCAGCGCTCCCCCGAGGCGAGCCGCAGCACTACAGAATCACTGCGTACACACGCGCACCCACACGCTCACACTGCACGACAAGATCACGCGAGACCACGCTTCGCTATTAATGATTTATTACCTGGTAACTAATATTGAATCAGTGAGTCGACGAGGCTGGCCTATTCCACTAAACCGGTACCTATTCCCTATTTATCGGCTATTATCCTACTTCACCTCCCCACTCACTGTTTGGCGCCCGCGGAGGTACCTCGATACGTCGCACGGACGTCCGGGTCGCTGGCTGCAGCTCCTGCTGGTCCGCTGGCCTGGAGAGAGGAGTGTCCCTTCCCCCTTGCGCCCCCCCTATGTATTCTCCCTACCTCAAAGGGATGCTGCGCTGAACAATGGGCTCGTGCACTTCGAGCCCGCGCACGGCGGTTCCGGGCGCTTTTGATCTGCTAAACAGTGAGCGCGTAAATCCTAATTAATCCCTTTCTCACGCAGGCCCCCATCATCGAGGTTCATGCGGCGGCGTCCATTACAAAGTTGCGCCGTGGGAATTTGTGCACGGCTGCCCGCGTGCCCCCGCTCTCCAGGTTATTCATACTAATAGCCTTATTCTTTAACTCCCCAAATAATGGTGCCTGCGTGCCCGAGCGTAATTACGGCGTCCCTCCGCTGCCTGTGCGGGGGTGCCTGATTATGCGTTCAGATGCGCTGCGTGTTTTCTAACGATGCTCCTCTATCACAATACTTATTCCCTCTGCCTGCCCCGTCGATACTCGCGTGTGTGGGGGGAAATGCGCCTCAACCGCGGTGGCCGAATGCCCCACGCCGCGACCACACCATATTAAGGCTGGCCGCAGCGCCGCGGTGCCACGTAGCACGGGGGAGGTCATCCAATTCCCTGATCGCCGGAAACCGTGAGAGTTATTCCCGATAAGGGTTTCTCGGATAAAAACCGGGCGATCAGGTGACCTTCCCTTCCAGCTCTATGGGGGGGGGGAATGCGTGCGGGTGTGTGCTTATGTGGGGGGGGGGTGATGGGGGGCAGTGCGGTGGGGGAAGCCGGGCGGCTCCCTGGCTCGGCAGAGCGGCCCCGTCGCTGTGGCACCACACAGTTTCTATCCGTGATCGCGTAATTCTTTAGCCTTCCTTTTTTTCGTGTTTTGTAAATTGCCAGTTTGGCTTGCGCGACAACGAAGTTCGCTAGCGCGTGGCGTTTGTTCGCGCTGCGTTGCACCCCACACACGAGCGTGCTTTTAAAAAAGGGTATCCCCAACTTTTGGAAGACGGACCCTAACGTTTGAAAGAGCGGTGCCAGTCTCTGACATTTTATGTATATATGGGCGAGGTCCTCCCTCTGGCCACAGAACACACACGCGTCGGGTGCTCCCGGGGTGACCCGCTCCTCCCACGCCGCCGAGGGCAGCGCCCAGTGGGCCAACCTCCATTGGAGGTCCCCGCTGCGTTTTGCCACCGGGGCCTTATACATTTCCGCCCACCGAGGGGTGACGTCAATTAGTGGGGAGAACACCTCTGCCCACCTCGTGCAGGGCAGGTTTTCAATGGCTCGCCGGTGTAGAGCCTTTACACAGCAGTTGTATAATGCCTTCTTGGAGGCGCTCTTTAGAGCGCCGTTCTCGCAATTCCCGAGTTTCAGCAGCATCCCCGCGTCAAATCGCCCAGAGGGCTGGACGCCGGCGATGAGAGGAGATGTGTGATCGATGCCTGCACCACCCGGTGCGTTCAGGTGCAGGGTTTTTGCCGCCGCGAGTGTCGTGCGCAGTATCTTTTCTCCGGCCAGTATGGTGCGGAGGCCTGCGGTTCGGCTTATTTCAGCCGCACTTTTCCATTTGAGGCGGCCCTCGCGGTCTTCTACAAGGTCTCTGACCGTCCGCACTCCGGATGTGGCGAAACGATGCGCCATTGTCTTCTCCTGCCGAAGCTCCATAAATAGGCTGTTGTAAAATAGGGGTTCCCTCATGAAGGCGCCCATTCCACAGTACGGATTTCCCCTTCCCCACTCCAAACTCCGCCACGCTTCTGCTATGCTGCGATAATAAAGGGGTAGCTCTCTGCAGTCAAGGTGGGCAAGGTCCGCAAGGAAAAGTTCCTTCCCGTATCCCATCCGTCCCCCCGCGTGCCTCAGCAGGCTGATGACCAGCGATTTCCACGGCGCCTCGTTTGGGTCATGAAGTAGGCTCTTCACGGCTTGAAGACGAAAAACCATGATTCGGGTGGCGACATCCGTCAGGCCCTGCCCACCTTCGTCTAACGGCAGATGGAGGACACCCGGTCGAAGCCAGTGTTTGCCTGCCCAGACGAAGGCGACGAGTGCTTTGTTCGCTTTCGCTATCAGCCATCCAGGGGGCTGGAGGGCTTTCGTTCTGTGCCACAATATTGAGGTGGCGAGATTATTCGCGATCAGCGTCCTCCCTCGAAAGGACAGGTGTTGTAGGAGGTGCTCCCACGCTCCCAGCTTTGCCTCAAGCTTCTCGAGTAGGTCTGACCAGTTTTTCTGGACTGTTTGAGGGTTGCCCAGGTATACTTTGAGGTATCGGACCCCGTCCTCCTGCCACGTTACTCTGCCTGGGAGGGTCTCCAGCTGCGTGGGATTCCGTGGTCCGACCCTCAGCGCCGTGCACTTCTGCCAATTTACTTTGGCACTTGTGGCGCTTTCGTATTTTCCTACAGCCCTGCACAGCGCGGCGACGTCGTTCTGGTTTCTAACTACTACACACACGTCGTCTGCGTATGCTGAGAGCTTGACGCTCGCCTTGTCGGGTCCAGGAATGTCCAGCCCGGTCAGGGTGTTCCTCAGGCTTCTAAGGAGCGGCTCCAGCGACAACGTGTAGAGGAGCCCTGACAGGGGGCATCCCTGCCTTACTCCCCTCGTTACGGGGAAAGGACAGCCCAGTCGTTGGTTTATCTTAAGAATGCTGTGGACGTTGGTGTACAGTAGTTTGACGTATGTTGTAAAGGTAGTACCGAGGCCGAGAGAGAGTAGGAGTTGCTCCAGATACCCATGGTCTACTCTGTCAAAGGCTTTCTCCTGGTCCATGAAGAGTAGCCCCGCCGCTGTGTTCTGCATTTCAGCCACGGATATAATGTCTCTTACCGTGTGTATATTACTGTGAATGCTGCGACCCGGAACACAATACGTCTGTTCACTCTGTATGATGAGACCCGCCACGGTCTTTAGGCGGTTCGCCACAGCCTTGGCAATGATCTCGTAGTCCGTACACAGCAGCGAAACGGGCCGCCAGTTTCTAATTTGTCGCAGGTCGCCTGTTTTCGGCAGCAGTGTTATAACTGTCCTCCTGCAGCTCAAAGGCATTTCTCCCCTTCTCAGGCTTTCCTCTAGCAGTTCCAGCAGGCAGGGGCCGAGCATGTCCCAAAACGCCACGTAGAATTCTACTGGTAACCCATCGATTCCCGGGGACTTCCCTCTCGGCAGCCCTTCCATGGCGACGCGCAGCTCCTCCAAGGTAAAGGGGCTCTCCAGTCTTTCCCTTTCCTCACACCCAAGGGTGGCACCTCCCTCCAGGAGCTCTTCGACCGCTCCCTTCTGCGTATGCTCGCTCCGGAGCAGGTCGGAGTAATATCGCGTGGCGATCTCCCTAATTTCCTTTTCGTCCGTCGTTATCGCCCCTTCTACGGTGGACAGACTTAGGATGGCGTTGCCTCCACGCGTCCGTGAAACCGAAGTGTCGTAGAATTTTTGCGAGTGGACGTGCAGACTCCGGGTGTGGTTCCGGGCCATTTCGGTCAAGCGCTGGGTCGAGGGTGCAATTCCAGTCGCCTCCTACGACTGCAATTACTTCGTCCTCGTTACATTTTTTTAAAGTGCGACGCAATGCATTGGTGAAGAAAACTTCTCTCTCTTTGCTCTTACTGGGTGCGTACACGTTTATAACTCTGTACTTCGTGCCGCCGTATGAAAAGTCCACATAGATCAGGTGTGCCGCTAGAATTTCTCTGTAAACTATCCTCTCCGGAGTGAACCCTTGCCTGAGCAGGATTGCGACACCCGCACGGTTTCCCTGCCCATGACTAAAGAAGCCCGGGGTGTTTGTAAGGTGTCGTCGCTGGTCATGAAGAGAGGCGTCGAGGTGGGTCTCCTGCAGGAGCGTCACATCTGCCTTGTGTTCGTTTACAAAGGTGCAGATGCGGTGCCACCTCTCGTCACCTCTGGCTCCATTGCAGTTTAAGCTCGAGACCTTGATGTTGAGGGCCATCATGATTTTAGATGTCAATTGTAACATCGACCCTGGAAGAGGGGCCCTCCTGGAGGAGGAGGAGGTGTTCCCCCGTGTGTTTCCACTTCATTGCTTGCCCTTTCCTCCTTAGTTGGGAAACCTCCTACTTGGTGAAGTCGTATGACTCCGGCGTTTTCTGTATTTTCCGGGTCGTCTTCAGGAAGCCCTGTAGGTCGGGGAAGGTCGCTTCAGGTACGATCCCCGACTTTTTATGTTTTTTTATGAGGTAAAGGAGGATTTCCCCGGGCGCGTACTCCTGTTCTGTCGTCACACTGGAGTAGCTCCTTTCGCTCGCGGCTCCATCCGCGTCGTATTCCGACTCCGCGTCGCTCGCATCTTCCTCCCTGGCTGCGTGGGTTTCAGTTGGGTCGGGTCGCTCCGAGGCACTCCCAAGTGCAATCTGGCTCTCCTCCATGGTTCTCTCCCCGCGTGCTCCGTCGGGCGGAGGGGGGGGGGTGTCTCCGAGCTCCGTATGTTCGACGAGCACCACGTCGGCCTCCGGCCCCCCTCTCTCTCCCTCTGAGGGAGGGTGGAAACCCGGGTCCAGGTTGGGTGGTCGTTCCTCACCTCCGTTATTGCCAGGCGAGTCGGCTCTATTGTTTTTCTCCATCGCTGCCACCTGCGGCTCGGTCTCGTCACCGCGGGCTGCTACTGCGCGGTGGTGGCCGTTCAGCTCATCGCTGCTGCCGTTACTGCTGCTGCCTTCGCCTTCGGTTGCAGCTGTAGCTGCGGCCACTGTACGTTTTGGCCGGGTGCCACCGCCTTCTCTCGCTGCGATGTCCCTCCTGGCCTTCCTTTTCCGCGACTCGACGACGGTGAACTCCCCTTCCCCGTCGTCATCCATTGCTTTAGTACAGCTTGCTGCATCGTCGGTGGGAGGGTGTAGCTGCTGCTGTTGTTGTTGCTGTCGCTGCTTGCCTTCCCCCGACTGTTGCTGCTGCTGCTGCTGCTGTTGCCGCTGCTGCCGCCGTGGTGGCGGCAGCGGCGGCATTTGCTGCGGCGGTGGCGGTGATGTTATCTGTTGCCGCTGTCACGACGGCAGTGGCGGTGGTATCTGCTGCGGCCGCTGCTGCGTCACTTCTGCCTCCTGTGGTGGTGCTGCCTCGGGTGGCGCCGTCTTTGCCTTCTTCTCCTTTGGGCAGCTCCTACGGGTGTGCCCCATGCCACCACACCCATAGCATCGTGGCGCCGCTGACGAGGCATAAACCGTGTAGGTATGTCCTTCTATTGTGTACTTAAAATTTAAGTCCAAGTCCGTTTTTCCGTCCTTGGGTATCATGTACATCTGGCGTTGCAAGGACATCACATGCGCCAGCTTCGGGTTTCCTGTTCTGAGCGGCAGCATCGTCACGTTCGATACCACTGTCCAGAAGCACTGGAGGTCTTGCTTTTGCGCCGTACCTTTCAGAAACGGGGGGGCTCCCGAGATGAGCACCCGGATGGCTGGTGTCGAGACCACGCCGCGGTCCTGCCTTTGCGCAGTCAGGACGCCGGCATAGCCCACACACTCGACCACCGCTTCTGCGACGGCCTCGGCTGTAGTCTCGGGCGGCGGGAAACAGATTACCCCGTTCCCCCTTGCCAGACACTCCAGCCTGGGGTACTGTGCCATAACGATGCTGAAACAAAAGGCGGCACCCCCAGGCAGTTGTGAGAAAATAAATGTAAAAAAAAACCAAAGGAAAAAAACCAACCCCAACACCAACACCGCTAGAAAAGGAAAAGCGCGAAGAAGAGAAGTGAAAAGAATTTAAGGTGTTGTGAAGACGACGATTAGGTATATAAAAGCGATAAAAGGCGATAACTCTCTCCAGGCCGGGCTCAGGCTTTCACCTGAGCCCAGGCCCCTGTTCACACACGTGTAGGAGCGGGAGCAACTGGTTTGTGCGACCGCGCATCCCACGTTGGCTGAGAGAGAGAGAGACAGAGAGATAGTGAGAGACAGAGAGTGAGAGAGAGAGACCGAGAGAGTGAGAGAGAGTGAGAGACAGAGAGACAGAGAGAGACAGAGAGAGACAGACTTTTAGGGCAACTTTATTACCCCCAGCGCAATTATGCGGGAGTCATTTTCATATTTTGCGAGCCCTAGCGGCAGGAAACAACAAACACCGGCACATTGCGCCACATTCCGACGCGCAGCGCCAGTACCGCGTCGCCGCTTTCCGCCGCCTTCCGAGGCCAACCCGTTAGATGGTGAATGTCAGCCTGCCATCTGACACGGTGCAGAGGGCCTGACCGGCCCCCCACCTTTCGCAGAAAACGGCGTGATCGCCCCCCGCGTGTACATGGTACGCGTGCTCTAGTTGGAGCCGCGCCTTAACGAGTCCACGCATCGTGGCCACCGCCGAGCTGCCGGCATCCGACGCGCCGGCCAGTTTTTTCTTACGGGTCTTGTAGATGGCCATCTTGGCCTGGGTGCAAATGAAATTCACCAGGTCGTGTCTCTTGTTTGGCAAGTACGGTACCCCGTACGCGAGCCAGTTCTTCTGGAAGCTCATCCCCAGTTTCGTTGAGATGTCTCCCAGGAGCTGGAACAGCGGGGACAGCCGTGCGCACCCCATATACTGGTGCGCCAGGTCTTCTCTTGCGCCGCAGAAAGCGCATCGGTCTGACGCCTCCGGGGTGATTTTATTTTGCCATGCTGCCGAGGGCAGCGTCCAGTGGAGCAGCCTCCACTGCAGGTCCCCACAGCGTTTGGTGATGGGGGGCTTGTACAGGCGGCCCCACTGGGGGGTGGCCGCGTCCGACGGTGTCAAGGCGCTCCTCCACCTGGTGTCTGGGAGTTCCGCCAGCTCCCGGCAGCGCAGCGCCTTCACGCTGCACGTGTACAGCGCTCCTTTCAGCGCGCCCCGAAAGGTTATGCTCTGGCAGCTCCCGAGTTTTAGTAGTTTGCCGGAGTCAACACGCCCGGTGGGCTGGGCGCAGGTGAACCGCAATTCAGGGAAGGAGGGAGGGGGGGCGCCGTCTTCGGGCGCCTCGAGCCGCAGCCGCAGCTCCCGCATCGCCACGAGTGCCGTCCGCAGCAGCTTCTCCCCGGCCAGCACGGTGCGGAGTCCGGCGGCACCGCTGACGTCGGCCGCGGACCTCCACGCCGGGTGCCGGTCGCGGTCCCGCACCAAGTCCCCCACCGCTCGAATCTCCGCCGAGGTGAAACGGCAGGCCAGCGTCGCTTCCTCTCGGATCTCAGCGAAGCGGCCGTTGATGAACAGTGGCTCGCGCAGAAACTGCCCGAGCGTGCATTGCGGGTCTCCTCTGTCCCAGGCCAGACTGCGCCACGCGTCCAGGAGGCTCCGGTGGAAGGCCGGCAGCCCCGCGTAGTCGACCCGGGCCAGATCTAACAGGAAAATTTCTCTTCCGTAGCCCAGGCCACCCCCGGCGCCTCTCAGCAAGGCGAGGGTGGGTGCCACCCAGGGCAGGGTCTCCCTGCCGTACAGCAGCCGCTGCACGGTCTGAAGCCTAAAGGTCAGAACCCTGGCGTGGATGTCAACCAGGCCCTAGCCGCCCTCGCCCACCGGTAGGCGGAGGACTCCCGGCCTCAACCAATGTTTTCCCTGCCACGCGAAGCGGGTGAGCGAGCGGGCTGCTCCCCCGAGTAGCCACTCCGGGGGCTGGAGGTTTTTCACCCTGTGCCACAGCACCGCGGCCGCCAGGTTGTTGCTCACCAGCACCCGCCCCCTGAAGGACATCGCCGGGGCTAGGCGCGCCCATGCCGCCAACCTGGCCTCGAACCGGTCCCCCAGTTCGGGCCAGTTTTGCTGGGTGATGTGGGGCCCTCCGAGGTGGACGCCTAGGTACCGGACGCCGTCGGTCTGCCAGGCGACACCCCCTGGGAGGAGCACCGGGCACGCGGCGCCCTGCGGCCCCAGGCGCAGAGCCGAGGTCTTCGCCCAGTTTATCTTGGCGCCGGACGCCGCCTCGTAGGCCTCCACCGCCCAACCCAGCGCTGCTACATCATGCGCCCCCGTGACGACCACGCACAGGTCGTCCGCATACGCCGATGCCCTGATGATCGCTCCCTCGGGGCCCGGCACCCTGTACCCCGACAGGGAGAGCTGGAGGCGGCGCACGAGGGGCTCGATGACTAGGGTGTAGAGGAGGCCCGACAGCGGGCACCCCTGTCTGACTCCACTCGCCACGGGGAAAGGGGCACCGAGCTGCTGGTTGACCTTCAGCAGGCTCGACGCACCCGCGTACAGGAGCCGCACGCGCGACCTGAACGCCGGCCCAAACCCGGACGCGGCGAGCAGTTTTCCCATGAAGTGGTGGCTGACCCGGTCGAAGGCCTTCTCCTGGTCAAGGAAGAGGAGGCCCACGTCTGTTCCATCCCTCTCCACCAGTGCGATCATGTCCCTGACCGTGCTCACGTTGTCGTGCAAGCACCGGCCAGGGATGCAGTACGTTTGTTCGGGTCGAACAAGCTGGCCCACCACCGACTTCAGGCGGTTGGCCAACACCTTTGCAAAGATCTTGTAGTCGGCGCATAGAAGGGACACTGGCCGCCAGTTTTCGATGCGGCGCAGGTCTCCTTTTTTGGGCAGCAGGGTGACGACGGCCCTCCGGCAGCTCTGCGGGAGCACCCCCTTCCGCAGGCTCTCCTCAAGGACCTCCAACAGGTGCGGCGCGAGGTCGTCCCAGAAGGCCGCGTAGAATTCGGACGGGAGGCCGTCCATACCCGGGGCCTTGCCTGCCGCGAGCCCTCTCATGGCGGTGTAGAGTTCCTCCTGCTCGACGGGGGCTTCCAGGCGTTCGCTCTCGGATTCCTCGAGGGCAGGGCACCCATCGAGTAAATCCTGAGTTGCTTCACGGCACGAATCTTTGGCCTGGAAAAGGTTGCAGTAAAACTCCCTCGTGAACCTTGCCATCTGGCCCTCCTCCGTTATCATCTCCCCCCTCGGGGTCTGCAGGCACGAGATGATTCTGTTTTTCTGGGGTTTATGTTGCAGCCGAAAGAAAAATTTCGAGGGGGAGTCCATGTACGTCAGGTGCTGCATTTGACGTTGTATGAACGAGCCGTTAGTCTGTCGGTCCGTGACGGCCCTGAAGAGCAGCTGCTTCTCCAGCAGCACTCTCCCCTTGCCGTCGTGTGTGCTCTGGGCCGACCCCAGCTCCGCCTCGAGGAGCAACAGTTCGTCCTGTAGACGTCTGACCGCATCCTCCTTGGCAGAGGCTTGCTGGCTCCGGAGCTGCAGGTAGAGCGCCCGTACCTGCGCCTTTACGTGCTCCCACCATCGCAAGACGCCGTCGAAGCTGCTCTTGGCGGCCACCCAGCATCCTCCAGCAGCCGAGTGTCGAATTTCCAGTAGGCGCTGCGGCGCCCCTCCTTGGGGACGCGCAGCAGCAAGGACACCATGTGATGGTCTGAAAACCCGGACGGGATGATCCTGCTTTCGCCGAGCAGGTTGATGTTTGCGGCGCTGACATACAGCCGATCGAGTCTAGCAAGGCTTATTTTCCCGTGAAAGTCGCAGGGAAACCACGAGTACTGCCGCTGCGTGGGTCAGTGCAGGCGCCACGCATCCCGCAGCCCCAGCCTCCGCACCACGTCGGCCAATGCCCGCGCCGACTCTGGGTGAGGCTCGGCGCCGTTACGGTCGAGGGCCGGGTCAAGGGTGCAATTGAAATCCCCCCCCCACGACCGTCAGCACGTCGTCCGTGTTGTCCGCCTCCAGGCTATCCCGCAGCGCGCCCGAGAAAAGGAGACCCCTCTCACGGCTCTTGCTCGGCGCGTACACGTTCCAGCACCGCATCCTGGTGCCGTTGAAGGCGAAGTCCGCTGATATTAGATGTCCTTTAACGATCTCCCTGAAGACCACGCCCTCGGGGACAAAGTTTGGACCAAACACGATCGCGACGCCTGCACGGTTCTCCTCGCCGTGGCTGAAAAAACAGGAACGGCCGCCCAGGAGGTGCTGTCGCTGATCCTGCAGAGCATTGTCCAGGTGCGTTTCCTGCAGGAAGGCCACGTCGACCTTTTGGTCTTCGAGGAAGCCGCACACGCGGTGCCATCTCTTGTCGCTGCGGACGCTGTTGCAGTTTAAGGTGGCCATCTTTACACCCGAAGCCATTGCGATGGATGTGGGTAGTGACAGCACACGAGGGCACTACGGTGGAGAGGGGAGAGAGGCGATCTCTTGCCTCACCTTCTTCAACACCCCTTTCAACCGGTATACTTCTTGTGGAGTGAAGAGGTGCGGCGCAGGGTCTTTCTGGATCCTCCGTACCGTCTCCTCGAGGCCCTGTCCGTCAGGGAAGGAGTCCAGAACGCGGACTTTGCGCCGATTGTAGGTGCTTCTCAGATAGAGGAGAACTTCACTGGGTTTGTACTTCCATTCCCCAGTAAGCTCCGGCAAGCTCGTCTCGCTGGCGCCATCGTCGGCATCGCACCCCGGCAGTTCGTCGTCGGAGTCCCCGCGTGTGCCGGCGTGTGCTTCGTCCATCGTTTCTTCCGTCGAGCCGCACGGAGCTGGAGTCCCACCTGGCTCGACGCGTCTCTCGTCCACGGGGTCCGCGGCCGTCGCCCTGTCAGCCGATGGGACAGGCAGGGTGGCCCCGTCGGGCGCTGCTGCGTCTGCAGGCGTGGCGGTGGCCCGCGGTTCCCCCCCCGAGATGTGCCAGTGCGGCCGAGGCCGGGTCCAAAAGTTGTTCTGGCGCCTCGGTCACGTCTGGCGGGTGATCCTGGCCTGCCTCCTCTGCCGCGGCCTCGTCACTGCTCCCTGCCGCCTCGTCCGGGCGGCCGTCCGGCTGAGTGGCGTCGCCAGCAGTGGCCGTCTGCTTTGGAAGGGTGCCACCGCGCCCTCCCGCTGCAGGGCCGCTTTTGGCCTTGCGTTTCCGCGATACAACGACGGTGAAACCGTCCCACTCGTCGTCAGTCGCTCGCTTGACGTGGTCGACCGCAGCGTCGGTCGGGTCCTGCTGCCGCTTCTGCCGCTGCAGTCCGTCCTGCTGCTGCTGCTGCAGACCTTCCCGCTGCTGCTGCCGCTGGTCCTGCTGCTGCTGTTGTTGTTGTTGTTGCTTTCGCTGTTGCTGCTTTTCGTGTAGCTGCTGCAGCGGCGGCTCGTCCTGCTGCTGCTGCAGCTGCTGCTGCTGCTGTTGCTGTTGCTGCTGCTGCAGCTGCTGCTGCTGCTGTTGCTGCTGCTGCCGCCGTGGAGGCGGCGGTGGCGGCGGCGGCATTTGCTGCGGCGGTGGCAGCGTGGTCGCCTGTTGCCGCTGTCGCGACGGCAGCAGTGGCGGTGCCTGCTGCGGCCGTTGTTGTGGCCCTTCTGCCCCCCGCGGTGGTGCTGCCTCGGGTGGCACCGTCTTTACTTTCTTTTCCTTCGGGCAAACCCTACGGGTGTGCCCTGTGCCACCACACCCGTAGCATCGTGGCGCCGCACGATGCATATACTGTGTAGGTGTGCCCTTCTAACGTGTACTTAAAGTTTAAGTCTACGTCCACTGTCCCGTCCTTGGGGATTATATACGCCTGGCGCTGTGCGGACATCACGTGCGCCAGCTTCGGATTCCGAGTTCTGAGCGGCAGCATCGTCACGTTCGATACTACCGTCCCGAACCGTTGGAGGTCCTGCTTCAGTGTCGTGCCTTTTAGAAAAGGGGGGGCTCCCGAGATGATCACCCGGGTGGCTGGTGTTGAGAGCGAGGTGCACTGTACGTACACGTCCCTGACGGTGATCCCCGTCTCTGCCAGGCTCGCCACCATCCCCTTCTTCTCCATGTACACGACCACGC
Source organism: Lampetra fluviatilis (assembly GCF_964198595.1). NCBI lineage: Eukaryota > Metazoa > Chordata > Hyperoartia > Petromyzontiformes > Petromyzontidae > Lampetra > Lampetra fluviatilis. Next base: position 378,185 of record NC_136351.1, read on the forward strand.
CGCGGTCCTGCCTTTGCGCGGCGTAGCCCACGCAAACAGATTACCCCATTCCCCCTCGCCAGACACTCTAGCCTGGGGTACTGTGCCATGATAATGCTGAGAAACTCAGGGCAGCACCCCCCAGCTATTGTGAGAAAATAAACGTAATAAAAAAGCAAAGAAGTAATAAGCCCCACACAAACCAAACACACAACAGCACACAACCGAACAAACAACTAGGCAGACAAGACAGACAAACAAAACCAACAAAACCACGGACAAACAAACACACCAACCACACCACACCACACCAACCACACCAGCCAGCCGACAAGTAAACGAAGAAAACGAACAGTCAAACAAAAGAACAGACAGACAAACGAACAACCACACAGACAAACACACAGACAGATAACAGCAGTATTAAAACTGCTACTATTTTTGAATGCCTTTATTCCGGCACCCTCTGCCAAATGCAGTGGCGCCCATGTGCGCAATATAAACCAAATAAAAAAAACCAAACACACAACCACCAAAACGTCGCGCCCGCTTCAGTGTCCAGGCTCTATTCGCACCGGTCACCCCTGAGGGGGGGGGTGGGGGGGTTCTGGGGGGGGGCGGGGGGGGGGCATCCGCTCAGGGGGGGGGAGGGGGTCAAACACAAACAGGACCGCGCCGTCCTCGACCGTACACGGCGTCCCGCGCCCTACCCCACCGCGGGAGGAACTCCCCCTCGGCCGCCGACAGCCTGTGGTGGGCGAATTCCAGCCGCACGCGCGCCTTTATCAGGGCCTGCGCCACATGCTTCACCCCCGCGCCGCCGACCTTTCCTTCCAGCGCGCATTTCCTCGTCGTGTACGTCGCGAGCTTCGCTTGCGCGCACACAAAGTTCACCACATCCCTGACGGGGCTCGCCACATCGGTCACCCCATATATATACGCGCTCTCTCGGGCCGGAACGTCCAGCCCCCGGAACACCGCCATCACGAAAGTCAAGAGTGGCGCCAGCCTCGCGCACTGGAGGTATGCGTGGGCCACATCCTCCCGCACCCCACAGAACACACACGTGTCCGGGGTCCCCGGCACGGCGCGGCTGACCCACACGGCCGCTGGCAGCGTGCGGTGCACCAGCCGCCACTGAAGGTCACCGCAACGCTTGGTGGTGGGAGGGCGGTACAAGTTTTTCCACTGGGGCCCCGCGGTGTCCAGCGCCTCAAAGTGTTCCCTCCACCCCGTGTCCGGCTGGCCCGCCAGCTCCGCGCTCAGCACCGCCTTCAGACAGGCGTCGTACAGTCGTGTTTTTTGCGCGCCATCAAGCGGCACCTCGGTGCACCCCGCCACGTGCAGCAGCGTCCCGTCCTCCACGTGACCGTCGGGGGCGCGGACCGAAAAGGCCAGCGGAGGGAACGGGGGGGGGTCCTCCTCCCCGACCTCCGCCAGCCGGACGCCCAGCGCCCGCATCGCCCGCAGGGCCTCCCTCAGTACCTTCGCACCCGCCAGGACCGTGCGGCGTCCGGCCGCTCCGGAAATTTCGAGGGCCGTCCGCCACGCGTCCCGTCCGGGCACCAGCAGGTCACCGACCCGTCCGATGCCGCATTCGGCAAAGCGCCCGGCCAGGGCATGCTCACCCCGCAAGCCGGGCAGGACTGCATTCGTGAACAAGGGCTCCCCCACGAAGTGGGCCGCCTCGTATCCGCCGCCGACCCGCGCCCAATCCAGCGCCCACCATGCGTCCATCATACCGCGGTAGACTGCGGGCAGCGAGGCGCGGTCCACGATGGCCTGGTCCGTCAGGAACAGTTCCCGGGCATACCCCAGACGCCCGGCGCGCCGCAGCAGGCCGAGGGCCAGGGGCCGCCCGGGCCGTCCCTCCCCCCCGTACAACAGTCGCTGCGCTTGTTGCAGCCTAAAGGTCCGAATCCGCGCCGCGACGTGCACGAGGCCCTGTCCCCCCTCCGCCACTGGCAGACAGAGGACCCCAGGCCTCTGCCAGTGGCGACCGTGCCACACGAAGGCGGTGAAGCGCTTCTGTATCCGCGCCACTAGCCCCGCCGGGGGTTGCAAAGCTTTGGCTTTGTGCCAGAGGAGTGCCACGGCCAAATTGTTCACTACAAGTACCCTCCCCCGGTACGCCATTCCCGGGGCGAACCGGGCCCATGCCGCCAGCGTCGCGCCAATTTTTCCCTCCACCTCTACCCAATTTTGTTCCACCTCGACCGGGCTTCCCAGATGTACCCCGAGGTAGCGGGCTCCCCCCGCGCCCCAGGCCACGCCTCCCGGGAGCGCCAGGGAGCCCACCACCCCGCCCGGTCTCAGCGCTATTGCTTTACTCTTTTCCCAATTTACGCTGGCGGCGGAGGCTCTCTCGTAGAGGCGGACCGCGCCTCGGACCGCCTCCACGTCTTGCGCGTTCGCCACCACGACGCACACATCGTCAGCATACGCCGAGAGCGTGACCGGCGCGTCGCCCGCACCCGGGAACTGAAACCCCCCCAGCGTACCCCGCAGCCGCCGCAGGAGAGGCTCTATACACAAAGTGTACAGAATACCCGACAGGGGACACCCCTGCCGGACCCCTCCCCCGACGGCCAAGGGGGCGCCGAGCCTGCCATTTATTTTAGTGAGGCTACTCACCTCCGTGTACAGGAGGCGCACCTGCGCCCTGAAGGTTGGCCCTACCCCGTATGCCTCCAACGCCCTGTACATGTACGCGTGTGAGACACGGTCGAAGGCCTTCGCCTGATCTAAAAACAAGAGGCCGGCATCAACGCCGTGGGCGGCGGCGAGGTCCATGATGTCCCGCACCACCCCGACGTTGTCATGTATGGCTCTCCCCGGAACGCAGTACGACTGGTCCGGGTGCACGAGGCTCCCCGCCACGGTCTTCAGGCGGTTCGCCAGGGCTTTAGCCAAAATCTTACAGTCCGTGCATAGCACGGACACCGGCCTCCAGTTGTCTAAGCGGCAAAGGTCGCCCTTTTTTGGGAGCAAAGTCACCACCGCGCGCCTGCTGCTCTGCGGCAGCACCCCCGACCGGAGGCTCGCGCGCAGTACATCGGCGAGCGCCGGTCCGAGCTCGCTCCAGAAAGTCGTATAAAACTCGGTAGGAAGGCCGTCTATGCCGGGGGCCTTCCCCGCGGCGAGACTCCTCACCGCGGCCTCCAGCTCCGTCAGGGTGACCTGTTCATCCAGCAGTTTGGTGTCAGGCGGAGCCAACCTGGGGACGCCCTCCAGGAGTTCCGCCACCGCCTCCCCGTCAATTTCCTTCTCAGCAAAAAGCCGTCCGTAATACCCGTTGACGAGGCGCACGATTTCCTCCCCGTCACACTGGGTCTCCCCGTCCGGCCCCGTCAGGCTGGTGATGTCGGTCCGCTGGGCCCGCGTGGCCCCCTGCCTGAAGAAGGCTTTCGTCGGCGCATCCATACTGTACAGGTGGGTCATCTTCCGGCCCACAAACCCCCTGTATGCGTCGTTGTCCGAGACGGCCCTCAGGAGCCGCTGTTGTTCCCGCAGCTCCCTGCAGCCCTCGGCGGCGGGGTGGTGGCCCAGTGCCTCCTCCACCGCCAGCACCTGGGCCCGGAGAACCTCCTCCTCCTCACGCCGGGCCGCGACGTGTTGGCCCATGTAGGCCCTCGCCAACACCCCCACCTGGGCCTTCCCATTGTCCCACCACTGCTGGAGGGTGGTGAAACGGCCCCGTCTCCCCTCCCACACCTTCCAAAAGGCCCGGAAGGCCGCCCGAAATCCACCATCGTCCAGCAGGTTTACGTTCATTTTCCAATACGGGCGCCCTTGCCCGCCGTGAGGGAGATGCAGGCGCACGTACATCATGTGGTGATCGGAGAAACCGGGGGGAACCACCCCGCTCTCACCGAGCAGGCTGGCCCCCTCGGCCACGACGTACACCCGATCCAGCCTGGCCAGGCTCGGCCGCCCCCCCGCACCGCACCTGCTCCATGTGTACTGCCGCCGGCCCGGGTTTTGGAGCCGCCACGCGTCGAGTAGTCCGTGGTCGGCCACGACGGCCGCCCACTCTCTTGCAGATTCAGGGTGTGGTTCCGGCCCAGTTCGATCGAGGGAGGGTTGGAGCGTGCAATTAAAATCGCCCCCCACGATCGTGACCGCTCCCTCGACGCTGCCAGTCTCCGCCACCACCCGCCGTAGTTCGCCCTTGAAAAACACGGCCCTATCCCTCGACCTGCTGGGCGCGTACACGTTTATCACGCGGGCCTTGGTGCCGGCGAGCACCATGTCCGCCACGACGAGGTGGCCGGCCACTACCTCCCGAAAAGTCAGGGCGTCCGGGGCGAAGGTCCGGGAGCCCACCACCGTGACCCCCGCCGCCCCGTCCACCCCGTTACTATACAAAAAGGAGCGCCCGTGCAGCAGCTGCTGGCGGCTCGGCTGTAGCGCGGCGTCTAGGTGGGTTTCTTGTATTAAAGCCACGTCGACTGCCTGATCGTCGAGGAGCCTGCACAGCCGGCGCCACCGGTCCTCGCTGCGCAGACCGTTACAATTTATGGTCGCGACAACTAATCGTGGCCCCATCGCGGCGTTCAGGGGAGGTCCACGCGCGCTGCCGCCTTTGAGGCCACCTTCTCCTTCCCGCGCAGCCTCGTCATCATGCCTTTAATTCGGTAGCGTTCCCTCGGAGTGCAGCCGTACTCTGCCGGCCGCCGGCAGATCTCCTGCGCCGTGGAGCGGAACGCGTCCGCGTCCGGGAAGGCCTTTTGGGGAATCACCCTCTTGCCATAGTTGTCTCTAAAGAAGGCAAGGATGGTCTGCGCGGGCATCTTCCTATCTGGCTTTACCGGGCCGCAGCTCCACTCGCTCCCGCAGACGCTGCCTCCGTCGCCCTCACGCACGGTGTAGGCGTTGTTGTCATCGTCGTCTACGTCGTCGTCGCCGCCTCCTCCCGGGGCGCCGCAGTCTTCATCGTCGCCGCCGCCGCTGCCGCCGCCGCCCGCCCCGGCGTCCGCGCGCCCGGCGCGCCCGGCGCGGCCACCCCCGGGGTCAGCGTCCCCTGCCCACCACCGTGGGTCCAGGGCGCCGCTCGGACCGGGGCGACTCTCGTCGTCCGGCTCGACGGGCGCTCCCTCGGCCGCCGTCGTCGCTGGCTGCAGCGCACCTCCGTCGCCGCTACGGGTGTCCGCCTCTGGGGGGGGGGTTCCTCCAAGGTCCATCTCCTCCCCCCATGCCGCGATCTCAGCGTCAACGGGCGGCCCCGTCGCGTATCTATCGACGCCGGCCGTGCGCTTCGGGGGGGCGCCTTCGCGCTCCCCCTCCGCATGCCCGTTTTTCGCCTTCCTCTTGGCCCTTTGCTTCTTTCGGCTCCCTTCGACCATGACGAAGCCGGCGGAGTCGTCCCCCGGCGCCTGCGCGTCGCCGCCTGGTTCCGATCCCGGCGGGTCGTGGCTGATGAACTGCCGCTCCCGCCGGTCCTGCCGCTCGTCCTGCTGCGGCTGCTGTTGCTGCTGCTGCAGCTGCTGTTGCTGCTGCTGCGTCGGCTGCCGCTGCTGTTGCTGCTGCTGCGTCGGCTGCCACTGCTGCGGCTGCTGCTCCTGTTGCTGCTGCTGCGGCTGCCGCTGCTGCGGCTGCTGCTGCTGTTGCTGCTGCTGCGGCTGCTGCTGCTGCCGCTGTTGCTGCTGCTGCTGCTGCGGCTGCGGCTGCTGCCGCGGCTGCGGCTGCTGCCGCGGTTGCGGCTGCTGCGGCTGCGCCTGGAGCTGCTGCTGCGCCTGCGGCCGCTGCTGCTGCGGCTGCTGCTGCTGTTGTTGTTGTGGCCGCCGCAGCAGCGGCACCGGCGCTCGCTGCGTGGCGTTGTCTTGGGCAGGCCACGCCCCTCCCTCCTTTGCCTTGCCTGGGCAGCTCCTCCACGTGTGGCCAAAGCTGCCGCACCCGAAGCAGCGTGGTGCTGCCGTTGACAAATACACTGTGTGTACGTGACCACCGCTGGTGTGTTTGATGGTCGCGTCCAACTCAGTGTTCCCATCTTTTAGGATTACGAAGGCCTGCCGCTGGCCCGACATAATATGCCTCATCGCCTGGTTCCTTGTCCGCATCGGCAACCAGACGACGCGGGAGACCACCACTCCCCATCGCTGGAGATCTTTCACTAGGTCGGCGCTCTTGAGGTAGGGTGGCGCGCCGGATATGGTCACCTTCACCGCCGGCGTGGCTCGGGGGGTGCACTGAACGAACAGCCCCCCCTCTCCCCCGACGATAAGCCCCGCCTCTACGATGCGCGCCGCTTCCTCTACCCTAGCCACGTACACCGCGTAACCGCGGTTCTCCCGCCGGATAACCCGGATGGCCGCCAGGCCGACGTGCTCGGCCACCGCGGTGGCGATGTCGTCGGGCGGGGTCTCCGGAGGAGGAAAACAGATGAAGCCGTGTTCATCCGTCAAGGCTTCAAGGTGCTCATGCTGTGCCATTTTGTTTGTATGGCCACAGCACTAAGCACGAACAAAACGAAATAAATAAATAAGTAAATAAGTAACCAAAAATTATTAAAGCTGCAAGATGGAGGGAGACGAAGAAAAAGTCCCCTCCCTCCCTCCGGGGGGGGGGGGGAGAGACAGCGAGAGACAAAGAGAGACAACGAGGGACGACGCACGACAGCAAAAGGACTCGCACAGCGAGAGGAACACAACGAGAGAGAGAGAGACACGGAGGGAGAGAAGAACACACACTACACAGACACCACGAGATACACAGGGGGGGGGGACAGAAGAGAGGGAGGTAGGGGGGGGGGCAGGGAGAGACACGGGGGGAGGGGGAGACACGGAGGGAGAGAGACACACAGCAACACACGCCGAGAGGGACACAGAAAAGGGGAGACACAGAGAGAGAGACACACAAGGACAACCACCGAGAGGGACACAGAAGGAGAGGGACACAGAGGAAAGGACGCACAAAGACAAACACCGAGGGGGGGGACACAGACGGAGAGAAACACAGAGAGAGAGAGAGAGGCACACACAGAGAGAGAGAGAGAGACACAGAAGGGGAGACACAGAGAGAGACACCGAGAGAGAGGCCCACAAAGAGAGAGGGGGAGAGGGAGAGAAGCGACCACACCCGGCCCAGGCTGCTCGACCAGCACACCTGGGCGTGGTGCCGTGGGGACGGGGGAAAAACACACAAAACAAATAAAAACCAGCACCACGTGAAGGAAACGGAATACTCACAGTGAGGAAGAGAATGTTGTTGAGCACAACGTTTAAATAAACGAAAGAAAACGGTGGGGTAAGCGTCTAAAACGCATCCACTCTCTCTAGGCTAGGCTCAGGCTCACACCTGAGCCCAGGCCTCCACCCACACCAACGTTGGAGCGGGAGCAGCTCGTTCGTGCGACCGCACCCCACGGTGGCGAGAGAGAGAGAGAGAGAGAGACAGAGAGAGAGAGACAGAGAGAGACAGAGAGAGATAGAGAGAGACAGAGAGAGACAGAGAGACATAGAGAGACATAGAGAGACATAGAGAGAGACAGAGAGAGACAGAGAGAGACACAGAGAGAGAGACAGAGAGAGAGACAGAGAGAAAGAGTGATAGACTTTTGACTTTTAAAAGCGTTTTTATTGCCGTGACAACAAATTGTGCCACAGCCATTTGCATTTCAGGTGACACTCCGCCACATTCGGCCGGGGCCAACAAGAAAACCACGAGGAAAACCGGAGCAAACCCGGGGAAAAAACCTCGTCTCGCGCGCGCGCCTTTCGTCACTTGCGCATATCGCGTCGCCGATTCTATCGTCACTTTCGCGCTTCGATGCTAGGCGTGCCGTCGTGCGCCCATTTAAATTCTGAGTTTCCGGACACCGACCGTGACTCTCCGCTCCGTGCGGCCGGGGTCCAACAAAGGAAGAGCACAAAGAAAGGCTGGGCAAAAGGACATCGAGAAAAACCGGAAAAAACCTTGTCCCGCGCGCGCGCCTATCTTATCACTCACGCGCGTCGCGTCACCAATTCCACTGTTTCTCGCACGCGTCGGCATCACGCGTGGCATCGCGCACAGCACGTTGCGCTGTGGGTCACGTCGCCGGCGCCGCGCAACGGCGCGTACAAGTTGCCCTCCGGGCTGCTGGGGCGCTGTTCACGCTGTGCCTTTGTTTGTCCAGTTCTCGCCGCGCACATGCTCGCTGTCCACTGAGGTCTTCCAAAGAGCGGCTCACCATCGGGCACGCCGGGCTGTCACGGATGCGTGTGCGCACCGACTCTCCTTTGGGGGGGGGGGGGGGGGGGGGGTCGGGGTCGCTTCACGCGTCGCACTGCTCGGAGCATCGTGCACGCCATGACGCTGTCATTTGTCGCCTCCTGGTGACGCAGGCCGCAGTCCGCGCCGTCAGCGCGCCACACGCCCGGTGGCGCACCGCGCCACCGACGGCGCGTGTAGCCGCTCCCACGCGTGCCATCGCCAATCGCCTGCGTGGGCGGAGACTCTCGCGTGCTTCCAGCATCCGCGCTGTGCACGCGGCTTGTCGCGGCTGAGGGGGGGTTGTCAGAATTGCAGTGTCAAGGCTCTGCGTTCACTGAGCCAGAGGGCTTGACCGGCCCCCCATCTTTCCTGGAAGGACGCGTGCTCCCCCCCCATTCGCGTATAATATTCGTGTTCCATCTTGAGTCTTGCTGCTAGCAGGCCGTGCATTATTGCCACTGCTGAGCAGCTCTCGCTTGTGGTTTCTCCATCTTGCAACTTCTTTTTACGTGTCTTATATATGGCCATCTTGGCTTGCGCCAGCACAAAATTGGCCAAGACGTGACGCTTGTCTAGTCTGCGGGGTACTCCGCACACCAGGGTGCTCCTGAAGAAGGGCACGTTAAGTTTGCTGAAGATGGCTCCCAGCATCTTAAAGAGCGGCGCCAGCCTCTTGACAATCCAGATATTGGTGTGTGCGGTCCTCCTCCTCGTCACAGAAGGCGCATGACGCGGACGCTCCTGGTTCAATCTTGCGGACCCACGCTGCTGAGGGCAGCGCCCAGTGGGCCAATCTCCACTGAAGGTCTCCGGTTCTTTTTGCCACTGGGGCTTTGTAGAACTCTCTCCACTGTGGGGTGACGTCCAGCAGTGGGGAGAAGCGGTCTTTCCACTTTGTGCACGGCACATTTTCGAGGGCTCGACAGTGCAGCGTTTTTACACAGCAGCTGTTAATGGCTGCTTTGGAGGCAGTTCGTAGGGCGATATCCCCGCACTCGTCAAGCTTCAGCAGCAGTCCTGTGTCGCTCCGTCCGGGGGGCTGGACGCAGGCTGCACGTAGTTCCGGGAAGGTAGGGGGAAAGGACTGGGCTGAGTCGGTGCCGTCCAGCGTGCGCAGTTGCAGGTGGAGGTCTTTCGCCGTTTTTAGTACCGTTCGCAGTACTTTTCCCCCGGCTATTATCGTGCGGAGACCTCCGGCGCGACTTATATCAGCCGCGCTTTTCCACCTTCGACAGTCGTCGTGGCTCTCTATTAGGTCTCCCACTGTTTTTATGCCGGCTTTAATAAACCGGAAGGCCATTGCTTTTTCATTCCTCATCCCTCCAAAGAGGTCACTGAAAAACAAGGGCTCCGTTAGAAAGGCGGTCATGCCGCAGTATGGGTTCCCCCTCACCCACTCCAGGCTTCGCCACGCCTCACTCAGATTTTGGTAGTACGCGGTTAATCCGTTGCAGTCGACCAGGCCGAGGCTCATGAGGAGCAACTCTCTTCCGTACCCCATCTGTCCCCCGGCGCATCTCAGCAAGGCGAGGGCCAGTGTCTTCCACGGTGCCTCCTCCTGGTCATATATTAGTATTGCTTTCGCTGTTTGGAGTCGGAAGCACATTACTCTAGCGGCTACGTCCACTAAGCCTTGTCCGCCTTCGTGCTTCGGCAGGTGAAGTACGCCGGGCTTGAGCCAGTGCTTTCCGGCCCAGACAAAAGCGATGAGCGCTTTATTTACTTTGTTTACCAACCATTCTGGTGGGGGGAGGGCTTTCATCCTATGCCACAGCACGGCAGCAGCAGCCAGGTTGTTGGCGATTAGCGTCCTGCCTCTGAAGGAGAGTTGTGCACGGAGGTGCTCCCACGATTTCAGCTTAGCTTCGAGCTTGACGCTCAGCTCTTCCCAGTTTTTTCGAACTGTCGAGTCATTGCCCAGGTGTACCCCGAGGTACAGAGTCCCATCGTCCCGCCACTGCACTCCGCCCGGGAGGGATACGGGTTGCGTGGTGTTGCATAGCCCTATCCACAGTGCTGTGCTTTTTTGCCAGTTCACCTTGGCGCCGGCAGCATCCTCGTAGTTCTTCACTGCACTGTGCAGCGTGACGACGTCCTCGCTGTCATTAACCACCACGCAGACGTCGTCGGCGTATGCCGAGAGCTTTAGGTTCACTCCGTCAGGACCCGGGAAACTGAGTCCAGGCAGGGTGGTTTGCAGCCTCCTGAGGAACGGCTCCAGGGACAGCGCGTACAGTAGCCCTGAGAGGGGGCATCCCTGCCTCAATCTCCTCGTCACTGGGAAGGGAGGACCCAGGCGTTGGTTTATTTTTATCGTGCTTTGTATGTCGGCGTATAATAGTTTAACTTGTGCCGTAAATAAAGGTCCGAAGCCAAAGGAAGATAAAAGTTTTTCTAGGTAGCCGTGGTCCACTCTATCAAAAACTTTCTCTTGATCCATAAAAAGCAGTCCTGAATTTACGTGATGTATTCTGGCTAAGGATATAACATCTCGGACCGTACCTATATTGTTGTGAATGGTGCGGCCGGGAATACAGTAAGTTTGTTCTTTACCGATGACGCAACCTGCCACGGTTTTCAAACGATTGGCTATCGCCTTGGCAATTATTTTATAGTCCGTACACAAGAGGGATACCGGCCGCCAGTTTCCGATCTTGCGTGGATCTCCTTTCTTGGGCAGCAGTACCACCACTGCTCGCCTGCAGCTGACTGGCAGCTTTCCTTCCCGCAGACTCGCTGCCAGCACCTCCAGTAGGCAAGGACCAATTATGTCCCAAAAGGCCTCATAAAATTCCACTGGGAGCCCGTCGATGCCCGGGGATTTCCCGCTGGGGAGCCCTGCCATTGCAACCCGCAGCTCCTCCAGGGTGATGGGACCCTCCAGTTTCTCTGTGTCTTCTTCCTCCAGAGTGGGACTTCCTTTTAGGAGGAGGTCGGCTGCTCCCGGTTGTGTGGTTATACTTTGTAGCAATCGCGAGAAGAACCGCGTGGCTATCATTCTGATTTCCTCCTCGGCGGTTGTTATTTCGCCTTCTTCAGTCATCAGACTGGACATAGTGTTGTTGCTGTTGTTTTTCTTATTGTTGTTTTGAAATTGAAATAAATACTTGGATGGCGAATCCATCTGTTCCAGGTGTTGCATTTTCTTCTTCACGAAGGAGTCGTGCGCCTGCTGGTCGGTGACGGCCCTGAAAAGTCTCCGTCTTCCGAGCAGCAGAGACGACCGACCCTCGTCACCCTGCGCTTCTCCGCTGGACCCTGTGTCTGCTTCCACCTGTAGTAATTCTTTCTCCAGGTGTCGTAGTGCGTCGCAACTTGCGATGACACGGTGGCCTGCAAGCTGCACGGAGAGCGCTCTCACTTGTGCTTTGATGGCTTCCCACCGTTGTGGGCTGGGGATGGAGGGGTCTTCAGCCTTCTTCGAGTCCCACCAACATGCCCTGAAAGCCGTCTTAAACTCCTGTTCGTTGAGTTGGGCCACGTCCAGTCGCCAATAGGGGCAGCGACGGCGCTCCCTGGGCACCCACAATAGCGCCGTAATAAGGTGGTGGTCTGATATACCCGTCGGTCTTATCCCGCATTCTCCGAGGAGGTTCGCACTTTCCTTGTTTATATAAATACGGTCTAGCCTAGCAAGGCTTACCCTGCCCTGGGGAGGGCCGCGGCACCAAGTGTATTGCCGCTTAGTTGGGTGTTGCAGCCTCCATGCGTCGGCGAGTCGGAGTTGTTGCAGCATGCTTGCCAGCGGTTTCGCTGATTCGGGGTGCGTCTCGGGGCCGTTGCGGTCGAGCGCCGGATCCAGGGTGCAATTCCAATCTCCGCCCGCGACCTCAACGACCCCGTCAGTCTTGCTCACCTCCAGCGCGGTGTGCAGTGCGTCGGCGAAGAAATCCCTTCTTTCTTTACTTTTACATGGTGCGTAAACATTAAAGCACCTGAAACTTGTGTCGTTGACCACGAAGTCCACCGAGATTAGGTGCGCTTTAAGAATTTCCTTGAAGATCACCTTCTCTGGGGCGAAACCTCTTGCGAATAGAAAAGCTACCCCTGCTCGATTCCCGTCTCCATTACTGAAAAAGGAGGTGGCGCTCATCAGGGGCTGCCGTCGGGCACAGAGGGTGGCATCGAAATGTGTTTCCTGTAGCATCGCGACATCTGCTTTGTTTTCTTCTATGAGCAAACAGACGCGGTGCCATCTTTCATTGTCCCTCACTCCGTTACAGTTGAGACTTAGGATTTTTATGCCGGAGGCCATTAGAGGTTTTCTTCATTTTCCTTTTGTGGCATCACGGGAGGCCGCTCCTGGGAGGAGAGGCGCTGTTTCCCTAGTCTTGTCTGCAGTGACCTCAACCGATGTACCTCTCCTGAGGTAAAGCCATAAAGCACCGGGTCGTGCCGTATTTTGTAGGCTGCCTTCTTAAAGCCTTCCAGGTCGGGGAAGGTCAACTCGGGGCGAGTGTTCCATTGCCTGAAATTCGCCTTGAGGTAGAGGAGGATGTCGTCGGGGTCACACTCCCGCTCCGCTGCTACTTCGGAGTAACTCCTCTCGCTCAGCGTTTTGTCGTCATCATGATCCGGTTCCCCGCCAATCACAACCTCCTCTGCGACTGTTTGAGGTCCGGGCATGGTGGGTTGCTCCACAACGCTCTCAAGCATGGTCAGAGTTTCTTCCCTGTTCTCCACCTGTCCTTCACTAGGTGGGGGGGGGGGGTCTCATTTTCCCCGAGCGAGTCAGCTTTCTTTTTGCTCTTTCCCATTGGTGTGTGCGTTTCGGGCTCACCACCGCCCTCCGTTGCCACCTCGTTGCAGCTGTTTCGCTCGTCGCAGCTGCTGGCGTTGGTATTGCCACTGCCGCTTTCCTCTCCCGTCGTCGTAGGTTTTACCTCTGCTACTGCCCGCTTCGGGCGGGTACCACCACCTCCTCCCTTGGCTGCAGCGATTCGCTTAGCTCTCCGTTTTCTGTTCTCAACGATGGTGAAATCCATTCCACCGTCGTCCTCGCCGTCTGTCACCTGCGTGCCGCTCGTGACGTCTTCAGGTAGATGGAGCCGCTGCTGTTGTTGCTGCTGTTGCTGCTGCCGCTTTCGTCGCTGCTGTGGCAGCGGTGGCAGCGGCGGCGGCAGAATCTGCTCTCGCTGTTGTTGCTGCTGCTGCTGCTGCCGCTGCTGCTGCTGCTCTTGTTGCTCCTGCTGCTGTTTTTGCTGCTGCCGCTGTTGCTGTGGTGGTTGCTGTTGTTGCTGTTGCTACTTAAAAAAAAACGAGCAAGAGCTGAACCTGAAAATGAATTTTAAAGAAAATATTCGGGTTTTGTACCCTTAATGGCCATAAAGCCGGGAGTGGTGTTAACGTGTTAGAACACCAAAGAGATACCTATCGCAAGGCGTCGTCAATTGTGCATTAACCACACACAGTACCCGTGGTGCAGTGTATAGTAGAGTAGTATATCGTGTAGTGTATAGTAGCGTAGTGTATCGTGTAAAGTAGTAGTGTCGTGTATGTGCATACTCTTTTTTCAAGGCGTCATCATGTAATGCATTAACCACGCACAGTACGGGTGGTGAACATGTTTTGAAGCTTTCGTGACTGCAGGAATCCGTACTCTTTGGTTCTTTTGGTAAAGTCACGATGTTGGAAATAAAATAAAATGAAACAAATCAAGACGTTTCGATCGCAACACAAGCGGCCGTCGTCTGGCGAAAGAACCAAAGAGTTTAAGCAATTGTCTTTGAAACGGATGGACCTACACCAGAGACACCAGAAACACCAGAGCCTTCTGTACAGCAAAGTCTCGCCAGCAGTGTCGTACCAGAGACCATGACCAGGGCAATGCCACACGTATCGAGAGCATTATTAGGCCGGGGTGATACCTTCTTTGCCAGTATCAAAGTATGAACAATAAGAATAAGTTGATGCCCTTTCTGGCGGTAATACAGGAGTGTGTGTTAGGGTGTTCGAACACCAAATCGTTAACTTTTGCAAGGTGCGCTGGTGAGACGAGACCCTGAAGAAGGCAGTGGTCTCTGGTGTGGGCCAATCAGTTACAAAGACAATGGGCATGCAACAGCGTCATTGTGTATCAGAGTTGATCGGGGAGACATCTTGAAAACGTCGCTTCATTGGAATCGACTCAATCAATAAAGCATTTATTTTGAGTTGATGAGTTAATGATGACATCACCCTGCTGCTGATCTATATAAAACCGGGAGCCAGAGCAGAGCCCCTCACCATTCTGGCGAATTGCCCGATGATGCTGGATGCAATTACCAGCGAAACGTCGTACTAAAAAATTGTAAATGTTGTGGATTCACTCTTCAACACACCGGTGGGCTAAAGTAGTGAACCATTTGTCTTTTGTCAACGTGACACTTTTTTGCTGATTGGCCGTGTCGGGTGGTGGAGGGTTATGACACATTTATAAATAACGCGATCTAAACCCAAAAACGTTGATTATGAATGATATTGGTCGCGAAAGCCAGCTACGTGTTAAACCAAGAATTTATTTCTTTAGCACTATGGGGCCGTCCATAAATGACGTCACGCGATTTTTGACCCCCCCCCCTCGTCACACGGCGTCAAAAATAGTCAGACCCCCCCCTCAAATATGATGCCACAAAGCTCAGCCCCCCCCTAAAACAATATTTCCTTTTTGAAAATAAAACATGCTTCAAATCGCATTGTAGTGCGTATTTAATGGGGCGCTGCACTCTGATGTTGTCGGAGAAAACATTTATTAAAACGTCTATTTAATTAAGTAGAACGTGTTGTCTATATTTATTTAACGTTGTGTATTTTGATGTGACGTCACATTTCTGACCCCCCCCCCCCCCTCGTCACACATCGTCACAAATGTCTAACCCCCCCCCCCCCCCAGGTGCGTGACGTCATTTATGGACGGCCTCTTTCGTGCAAAGGATGCCATTCAAAGTGCCGTACAGATACAACAAAAACCATTGTTAATAGACTAAATCACCAGTAGGATAAAATCAAATGCCATACAAAGCGACATTGCATTATAATAAATAATTCACTGGTCAACAAAAAAGAAAATTCTGGCCTGGACTTTTGCAGCTGTTTCCGACTAATTTCAGGGTGCTGATTCCAAATCTGATCTCAGATTTGCTCTATCACATCTCATTTTTATGCTATCGGCATTCCCCATTTTCATTGATTTTACCCGAAATTAACTCTGTCACTTATGATTGCAAGTTGTTGCGAGTCAGTGACTGCTTTAGTGTTAAAACATGGTGCTGTATTTTTAGGATAGTGTGTTTATAATATCATTTTATGTGGATATCCACATTTATTTCATATTTTTCTTCTGTAGTTTTTATCGAAAATGCAATATTTGATATCTCAAAAACCTGATGTGATAGACAAAAACGGATGCCAGATTTGGAATCAGCACCCCAAAATTACATTAAAACCGTTGGAATCCCTCATGCCAGAAAAAGTGTGTTGACCAGTGATTACTATCGAAGGCATATTTTTAAAAAAATAACACCGTAAAATAATCTTACGTTAAAGCAACTTTAAGAAGGTGAGCCGCGTGACACCGCCGCCCCCTTTGTTTGATGGGCTAACATCAGCAAGCGTCGGTGATGCGTCTTCGTCTGCGTCCATTGTTACCACAGCGCTTGCCGGTCTCCCCGTGCGCTGTTTGATATTAAAATGGCGGTGGCTCTGAAGCAGTTGAATGACGTCATCTCTCCACCAAGAGTTTCTCGTGCCTCCTTCTGGCTCCTCTCCTTTTGTGTCTCTCTCGATGTGGGGCTCCTCACCTGTCACTCAAACTCTAGTCACCTCCCTCTCCCCAACCCACCAATCACAAGCAGGCTGGGGCGAGTGGCTCCTCCCCTTTTGTATCTCGATGCGGGCTTCCTCCGCTGTCACTCAAGCCCCAGTCACCTCCCTCTCCCCAACCCTCCAATCACAAGCAGGCTGGGGCGTGTGGCTCCTCCCCTTTTGTGTCTCAATGCGGCCCCCTCCCCTGTCACTCAAGCTCCAGTCACCTCCCTCTCCCAAACCCACCAATCACAAGCAGGCTGGGGCGTGTGGCTCCTCTCCTTTTGTGTCTCAATGCGGCCCCCTCCCCTGTCACTCAAGCTCCAGTCACCTCCCTCTACCCAACCCACCAATCACAAGCAGACTAGGAGAGGAGGGAGGGGCCTTCCCCACACCCCTTCTCTCCTGTGCAGAACTCCCGCATCACGTGGGAGGGGGGGGTGTGTATGGGGCAGCTACTGCCTGTCGCGACAGCCCACGTGTTAAACTGATACTGGTAGGAACCTCCTGGTTACACCAGCCCACAGGGGATTATTGTGTCCGTCCGTCCGCCGTGCATTTAAAAATGGGAGGGGTGGAGAGGGGAGGGTGGGGAGGGGCTGGCTGGGGAGGGGAGGGTGGTGAGGGGCTGGTAACCCCGTGGTGCCCTTAAGTTCAAGTTCATTTATTAGGTATAGCCCTGGGAGCCATTCGGCTCTTGAATCGGGTGCAACCGCAACAAACAAAAAACAAAAACATGAACAAAAAACATCTTAAAGTGAATATGTGACTAAGTGCAAACAGAAAAAGTTTAACCTACTCACGCCGGCTTGTGCCCGCCCTCACAGTCGGCCATATTTGCGGAATACACCACGCCGCCGTTGACCGAGCAACCCAACACGTTCCTACCAGCTCCCTCCGCAGGAATGTGTTGATAGTCTTGCATCGGAGGGAACAACAAAAGTGAGTGGGTGGGTGAGTGAGTGGGTGAGTTGGTGAATGAGTTTGTGGGTGAGCAGGTGAGTGGGTGGGTGGGTGAGTGAGTGGGTGAGTTGGTGAGTGAGTGAGTGGGTGAGTGGGTGAGTGGGTGGGAGAGTTGGTGGGTGGGTGAGTTGATGGGTGGGTGAGTGAGTTGGTGGGTGGGTGAGTGAGTAGGTGAGTGAGTTCGTGAGTGGGTGAGTGGGTGGGTGAGTGGTTGGGTGGGTGAATGAGTGGGTGGGTGGATGAGTGGGTGAGTTGGTGAGTGAGTGGGTGAGTGAGTGGGTGGGTGCGTAGGTGGGTGGGTGAGTGGGTGGGTGGGTGGGTGGGTGAGTGAGTGGGTGAGTGGGTGGGTGGGTGGGTGAGTGGGTGGGTGAATGAGTGAATGGGTGGGTGATTGGGTGGGTGGGTGAGTGGGTGGGTGAGTGAGTGGGTGGGTGAGTGGATGAGTGGGTGGGTGGGTGGGTGAGTGAGTGAGTGAGTGGGTGAGTGAGTGAGTGGGTGAGTGGGTGAGTGAGTGAGTGAGTGGGTGAGTGGGTGGGTGAGTGAGTGGGTGAGTGGGTGGGTGAATAAGTGGGTGAGTTGGTGAGTGAGTGAGTGGGTGAGTGGGTAGGTGAACGGGTGAGTGGGTGGGTGGGTGAGTGAGTGGGTGAGTTGGTGAGTGAGTGGGTGGGTGAGTGAGTTGGTGGGTGGGTGAGTGAGTTGGTGGGTGAGTGGGTGAGTGAGTGAGTTGGGGAGTGGGTGAGTGGGTGGGTGAGTGAGTGGGTGAGTGGGTGAGTGGGTGAGCGAGTGGGTGGGTGAGTGGGTGGGTGAGTAAGTGGGTGAGTTGGTGGGGGAGTGAGTGAGTGAGTTGGTGAGTGGGTGAGTGGGCGGGTGAGTGAGCGGGTGGGTGAGTGAGTGAGTGAGTTGGTGAGTGGGTGAGCGGGTGGGTGAGTGAGTGGGTCAGTGAGTGGGTGGGTGGGTGAGTAAGTGAGTGGGTGAGTGAGTGAGTGGGTGAGTGAGTGAGTGGGTGAGTGAGTGAGTGGGTGAGTGAGTGGGTGAGTGAGTGGGTGAGTGAGTGGGTGGGTGAGTGGGTGGGCGGAGTCTGTGGGCGGGGCCCAGGCTCTCGGAAGACGTCATCGCTCACCTGGCAGGAAGTGAAAGTCGTGCGATGTCACGTGGTGCCGCAGGCAGCGCCAGGCCGTGAGGTAATCAGCTGTTGTTGGTTGTGGTGGTGGTTGTTGTGGTGGTGGTTGTTGTGGTTGTGGTGGTTGTGGTGGTAGTTGTGGTGGTGGTGATGATAATGGTGGTGATGGTGATGATGGTGGTGATGGTGGTGATGATGGTGATGATGATGGTGATGATGATGGTGGTGATGGTGGTGATGGTGGTGATGGTGGTGATGATGGTGATGATGATGGTGGTGATGGTGGTGGTGATGGTGATGATGGTGGTGATGGTGGTGATGGTGGTGATGATGGTGATGGTGATGATGGTGATGATGGTGGTGATGATGGTGGTGATGCTGATGGTGATGATGGTGATGATGGTGATGATGATGGTGATGGTGGTGATGGTGATGATGGTGGTGATGGTGATGATGGTGATGGTGATGATGGTGATGGTGGTGATGATGATGGTGATGATGACAATCTAGGGCAGGCGCAGGATCGGTTCAAACATGAGCCAGTGTTGTCCGTCGTGAGTGGGAATTCAACTCGGCGCAGCGCGCAAATCGCTGCGCCACCGATCCCCACACTGCCCCCCCCCTAGGTCGACTCAGCCTCAACCGAGTACTCGGCGCGGCGTGTTAACATCGCCACGAGGGAGACACAGGAGGCCGCGCGTGGTGCTAGCCACCCACCCCCTCGTGTGCCACAGTGTCGGCCTTCATAGGTGCTGCTACTCGCTAACAGCAGCACTTGCCCCAACAGTTTGTTAAGGCTACACGGGGGATCTTTGTATCGAGGAGTGCTGATCGATGCCCGGGTGCGGTCAAGGGATGGCTCCCTATTGCACAACCACGTTATGTATGCCGATGATCTGCTAATTGCTGCTCACTCGGAGGAGGAGTTTGAGGTGCTGCTGCTGAACCTGGAGCTTGCCACCAAGAGGTGGGGCCTTACCATCAGCCCCACCAAAACTAAGCACCTGCCTGGGTATTTTGTTCCATCGGGCACTCCACCCCCACAACTCTCAATTGGTGATAGGGCAGTTGTGGAGAGAGTGGAGAGTTTCCCCATACCTTGGCAGTGTGCTCATTGCTTGGAGGAACGAAGGTGGAAGCCGCCACGCTGGTGCGGACGTCCGGAGCCTGCCACGTGGCGGGCTGCGGCAGTCTCTCTCTCACGGTGTCTGCCAACAGCGTGAAGGAGCCATAGAGCAGAGGAACGAACATAGTGAGAACTGTGAAAGAAACTTAATAAAGAATACTGAAATCCAGGCGTTGTCTCAGCGACCTTTATTACATTGGTAAAGCAGGTGATGGTGGTGTTGATGGTGGTGTTGATTGATAACAATGATGTTTATGATTTAACAAGTGAAGCGGTTTTAAATCATTATGATTGTGATGACATTATTTATAATATCTTTGATCGTGGATGTTGATCGTGGACATGGATGTGGATGTTCTTGACAACGACGATGATGTTGAGAATAACAAGAATGGTGGTGGTTGTGATGCGAACGAATATAATGTTTGTTCTTGAGAGTCACCATGTCCACGCCTCCCTCCCTGCCCTTCACCTCTGCCCTCCCCTGCCCTCCCTGCCCTCCTCCCTCCCCGCCCTCCAACCCCCGGCAGGCACGCCAGTGATGACGGTCACGGCGAGTGACAAGGACGACGCCTTATTGCCCAACGGCATGATCCGCTACAAGATCGTGTCGAAGGTTCCCACGAAGCCCTTGGACCGCGTGTTTACCATCGACAAGACCACGGCGTCATCAGCACCATCGCCGCCTGGCTGGACCGCGAGGTGGGTTGTTGTCCCGTGGCAACTGCTGCTGATTGGCCGATATTGGTCCGGGGGATGGTGGCTAATCTCTGGGGTTGCGTGTACAGCGCTGACCGGAGGTGCGAGGGAAGGGCGACAGGCTTAACACGAAAAGCGGATCTAATGAAACGAGTTTTCAGCTCCAGTGGCTTCTTCTTCTCGTGTGTCTCGGAAGCGACGGTGTCGCGGCGAGCACGCTCCGCTACAAACCCGGGGACCCGAGTTCGATCCAACACTGGTGACAGTTGACTCAGCCTCAAATGAGTACCTGCTGCAGTGTGCAAACATCCCCACTAGGGAGACAAAGGCGGCCGGGCGTGATGCTGGCCACCCACCTCCTCGTGTGGCGTGCCGGCCTTCCACAGTGGCCGCTCGCTT
Organism: Lampetra fluviatilis; assembly: GCF_964198595.1. Classification (NCBI taxonomy): domain Eukaryota; kingdom Metazoa; phylum Chordata; class Hyperoartia; order Petromyzontiformes; family Petromyzontidae; genus Lampetra; species Lampetra fluviatilis. The sequence goes on from NC_136351.1 coordinate 398,446, forward strand.
AACGGCACTCGCCCCAAAGGTCTGTTGAGGCTGCACGAGGAATGTTTGTCCCCGTTGTCTGTCTGTAATCGGTGCTGTCTGTGTGCCCCGTCGATGTAGACGACACCGCAGTACGTGCTGGTGGTGCAGGCCTCAGACATGGAGGGCGACCCGTACATCGGCTCACAAACACAGCCACCGCCATCGTCACCATCGCCGACATCAACGATAATCCCCCCGAGGTTACGGACAAAACCGTACGCACCACACCACCACACGACCACACTGCACCACCACACTCACCACGCCACCACACTCACCGTGCCACCACACGCACCGCACCACCACAATGCACCACCACACTCACCACGCCACCACACTCACCGCACCACCACACGCACCGCACCACCACAATGCACCACCACACTCACCACGCCACCACACGACCACACTGCACCACCACACGACCACACCGCACCACCACACTCACCGTGGCACCACACTCACCGCACCACCACACTGCACCACCACACTCACCACGCCACCACACTCACCGCACCACCACACTCACCACGCCACCACACTACCACACGACCACATTGCACCACCACACTCACCACGCCACCACACTCACCGCACCACCACACTCACCGCACCACCACACTCACCACGCCACCACACTCACCACGCCACCACACGACCACATTGCACCACCACATTTACCACGCCACCACACTCACCGCACCACCACACTCACCGCACCACCACGAATAGCTCTGTGTGGGGCCTTAGCTGGTAAGAAGTGTATATTTGTGAGGCTGGCAGAACAATGATCTACCCCCCCCCGTCACCGTCTCCGCCACAGTTGAGCGGCACGGCGCGCGAGAACGCGGTGAACGTGACGGTGACGACGCTGACGGTGACGGACACGGACGAGCACGGCACGCCGGTGTGGCGGACCCGCTACGTCGTGCGCGGCGGGGACCTCGGCAAGAACTTCGCCGTGGAGACCGACCCCCGCACCAACGACGGCAGGCTCTACGTCATCAAGGTGAGGGGCGCGGTGGTGGGGGGAGGGGGGCGGTGATGGTGGGAGGGTAGTGACAGTGGTGATGATGAGGTCGTGGTGGTGGTGGTGATGATATGGTGGTCATGGTGATGGGGTAACATAGGTGATGGTGATGATGATGGGGTAGTGGTGGTGGTGATAGTGGGGTTGTAATGGGGGTAGTGGTGATGGTGATGATTATGGAGTAGTGGTGACGATGATGGGGGTAGTGATGGTAATGGTCGTGGTGGCGGGGGAGGGTGATGCGGTGATAATGGTGATGGGAGTGACGTCGCAATGTTGTTGATTGGGTGGTGATGGGGGAGAGGTGGCGTGGTGGTGGTGATGCGATGACAGGGTAGTGATGGTGAATGGGGTGGCTGATGGTGAAGCGAGGTTGACATGGCAATGGTGGTGATGGTCGCGTGACGACGATGATGATAGTGATGGAGGTGGCAAGGCGAAGTTCGTGGCGATGTTGTCGATGGGTGACGGCGGTTATGACGTGGGGACGGTGGTGATGACGGTGGTGACTGTGCAGCAGTTGTGACGACGTTGGCGATGACGACGCAGCAGCGTTTGATTGGTGGGAGGATGACGTTAGTGTGGTGTGTGTACGCCGCAGCCCCTGGACTTTGAGACGTCGCCGCGGAGACCGACGTGTCACTTGAGAGCGCGCAGCTCGGACCGGCGAGCACCGCGACCGTCACCGTGAGTGCCCGTCACCAGCGGCCCAGACTTTGTCCTCGCATCAGCGCAGAAACTGATACCTCCTCAGACAGCAAAACTTTAGTCGTACCCATTTATAATTGATAATATCCTCAGCCAATGTGAGTGAATTACCTAAACACCCCGACATTTACTTGTTTCAAGTCCAGTAGATCTTTTTTTCACAGGTGTCTCCTGGACACCTTAACAGGCGCTCGCTAACAGCCCCCCCCCCCGCCCGGTAGGTGACGGTGCTAGACAAGAACGAGGGGCCGGTGTTCGAGCCGCTGCAGCTGGAGGTGAAGATCGCCGAGGGCCTCCCCGTGGGCCACCGCGTGGCCACCCTGGTGGCCCGTGACCCCGACACGGCGCAGAGGTAGGCCGTGCGGTGAGGCCTTGCCACTCACGTCAGCCACCACCCTTCCTCCCCCCACCCACCCTCTGCGCGTGTGTGCGCACCTCACCTGGTGTGTGTGCGTGTGTGTGCGCACCTCACCTGGTGTGTGTGCGCACCTCACCTGATGTGTGTGCGTGTGTGTGCGCACCTCACCTGGTGTGTGTGCGTGTGCGCACCTCACCTGGTGTGTGTGTGTGTGCGCACCTAACCTGGTGTGTGTGCGTGTGCACCTCACCTGGTGTGTGCATGTGCACCTCACCTGGTGTGTGTGCGCACTTCACCTGGTGTGTGTGTGTGCGTGTGCACCTCACCTGGTGTGTGTGCGCACCTCACCTGGTGTGTGTGTGTGTGTGCGCACCTCACCTGGTGTGTGTGTGTGCGCACCTCACCTGGTGTGTGTGCGTGTGCGCACCTCACCTGGTGTGTGTGCGCGCCTCACCTGGTGTGTGTGTGTGTGTGTGCGCACCTCACCTGGTGTGTGTGCGTGTGTGTGCACCTCACCTGGTCTGCGCGCGTGTGTGTGCACCTCACCTGGTGTGTGTGTGTGTGCGCACCTCACCTGGTGTGTGTGTGTGTGCGCACCTCACCTGGTGTGTGTGTGCGCACCTCACCTGGTGTGTGTGTGCGCACCTCATCTGGTGTGTGCGTGTGTGTGCGCACCTCACCTGGTGTGTGCGTGTGTGTGCGCACCTCACCTGGTGTGCATGTGCGCACCTCACCTGGTGTGTGTGTGCGCACCTCCCCTGGTGTGCGTGTGTGTGCGCACCTCAGCTGGTGTGTGTGTGCGCACCTAACCTGGTGTGCGCGCGTGTGTGTGACTCGCTTTGTTGGGCTGTGTGACGCTTAGCTGTGCGAATCATCGCCACCTGCGAGAACTCTGTTGGGCTGTGCGAGTGACTGGCCTCACCTCTGAGTGTTGCGTGCGGCTGCGTGATTGGGCCCCGCACAGCTACCAGATGTTGTCACAGCCGGGCAACTGGCTGCACATCGACCCCGTGAGCGGCCGGGTCACCACGGCTGTGGCGATGGAGCGCGAGACGACCGCCCTGGAGCAGGACAACGTCTACACGGCCACGTTCCTGGCCACAGATGATGGTGAGGGCCGCCCCCCCCCCCCCCACACTGCACACACCCCCCCCCCTGTCAACAGACACGCCCCAGACAACACATTCACTCGCTTACTCACCATCACACCATGCTCACTCACTCACCACTCACTCACCACTCACCATCACCACTCACTCGCTCACCATCACACCACGCTCACTCACTCACCACTCACTCACCACTCGCTCACACACCACGCTCACTCACTCACCACTCACTCACCACTCACTCACCACTCACTCACCACTCACCACCACTCGCTGGCTCACCACTCACTCATCACTCGCTCACTCACCCGCTCACTCACCACTCACTCACCATCACCACTCACTCGCTCACCATCACACCACGCTCACTCACTCACCACCTCACCACCACTCACCCGCTCACTCACCACCACTCACCACTCACTCACTCACCACTCGCTCACTCACCATCACGCCGCGCTCGTTCGCCATTTCCCGCACCTTTGCTTGGCGCGTGTGGCCATTTCTTGAAGGCGCAATCTACAAGATGAGTGCGTGTGGGGGGGTGGGCCTGTAGGTAGACTCAGCCTTAAAACGCATTCCCGCTCCACGTCCGGAGTGGTGGCGCAAGGGTCGCCGCTTTGCCCGCCGATGGTTTGCGTCGCAAGGCCGACGAGCTTCGGGGGCGGCGCGTGTGCATCTCGCTCTTTGTCTCCGTGTGCATCTCGCTCTTTGTCTCCGTGTGCATCTCGCTCTTTGTCTCTGTGTGCATCTCGCTCTTTGTCTCCACGTGCATCTCGGCCTTTGTCTCCGTGTGCATCTCACTCTTTGTCTCCGTGTGCATCTGGGTCTTTGTCTCCGTGTGCATCTGGGTCTTTGTCTCCGTGTGCATCTCGCTCTTTTTCTCCGTGTGCATCTGGGTCTTTGTCTCCGTGTGCATCTCACTCTTTGTCTCCGTGTGCATCTGGGTCTTTGTCTCCGTGTGCATCTCGCTCTTTGTCTCCGTGTGCATCTCGCTCTTTGTCTCCGTGTGCATCTCGCTCTTTGTCTCCGTGTGCATCTCGCTCTTTGTCTCCGTGTGCATCTCGCTCTTTGTCTCCGTGTGCATCTCGCTCTTTGTCTCCGTGTGCATCTCGCTCTTTGTCTCTGTGTGCATCTCGCTCTTTGTCTCCGTGTGCATCTCGCTCTTTGTCTCCGTGTGCATCTCGCTCTTTGTCTCCGTGTGCATCTCGCTCTTTGTCTCCGTGTGCATCTCGGCCTTTGTCTCCGTGTGCATCTCACTCTTTGTCTCCGTGTGCATCTGGGTCTTTGTCTCCGTGTGCATCTGGGTCTTTGTCTCCGTGTGCATCTCGCTCTTTTTCTCCCTGTGCATCTGGGTCTTTGTCTCCGTGTGCATCTCAGTCTTTGTCTCCGTGTGCATCTCGCTCTTTGTCTCCATGTGCATCTCGCACTTTGTCTCCGTGTGCATCTGGGTCTTTGTCTCCGTGTGCATCTGGGTCTTTGTCTCCGTGTGCATCTCGCTCTTTTTCTCCGTGTGCATCTGGGTCTTTGTCTCCGTGTGCATCTCGCTCTTTGTCTCCGTGTGCATCTCGCTCTTTGTCTCCACGTGCATCTCGGCCTTTGACTCCGTGTGCATCTCACTCTTTGTCTCCGTGTGCATCTGGGTCTTTGTCTCCGTGTGCATCTGGGTCTTTGTCTCCGTGTGCATCTCGCTCTTTTTCTCCGTGTGCATCTGGGTCTTTGTCTCCGTGTGCATCTCACTCTTTGTCTCCGTGTGCATCTCGCTCTTTGTCTCCGTGTGCATCTCGCTCTTTGTCTCCGTGTGCATCTCGCTCTTTGTCTCCGTGTGCATCTCGCTCTTTGTCTCCGTGTGCATCTCGCTCTTTGTCTCCGTGTGCATCTCGCTCTTTGTCTCCGTGTGCATCTCGGCCTTTGTCTCCGTGTGCATCTGGGTCTTTGTCTCCGTGTGCATCTCAGTCTTTGTCTCCGTGTGCATCTCGCTCTTTGTCTCCATGTGCATCTCGCACTTTGTCTCCGTGTGCATCTGGGTCTTTGTCTCCGTGTGCATCTGGGTCTTTGTCTCCGTGTGCATCTCGCTCTTTTTCTCCGTGTGCATCTGGGTCTTTGTCTCCGTGTGCATCTCGCTCTTTGTCTCCGTGTGCATCTCGCTCTTTGTCTCTGTGTGCATCTCGCTCTTTGTCTCCACGTGCATCTCGGCCTTTGACTCCGTGTGCATCTCACTCTTTGTCTCCGTGTGCATCTGGGTCTTTGTCTCCGTGTGCATCTCGCTCTTTTTCTCCGTGTGCATCTGGGTCTTTGTCTCCGTGTGCATCTCACTCTTTGTCTCCGTGTGCATCTGGGTCTTTGTCTCCGTGTGCATCTCGCTCTTTGTCTCCGTGTGCATCTCGCTCTTTGTCTCCGTGTGCATCTCGCTCTTTGTCTCCGTGTGCATCTCGCTCTTTGTCTCCGTGTGCATCTCGGCCTTTGTCTCCGTGTGCATCTCACTCTTTGTCTCCGTGTGCATCTGGGTCTTTGTCTCCGTGTGCATCTGGGTCTTTGTCTCCGTGTGCATCTCGCTCTTTTTCTCCGTGTGCATCTGGGTCTTTGTCTCCGTGTGCATCTCAGTCTTTGTCTCCGTGTGCATCTCGCTCTTTGTCTCCATGTGCATCTCGCACTTTGTCTCCGTGTGCATCTGGGTCTTTGTCTCCGTGTGCATCTCGCTCTTTTTCTCCGTGTGCATCTGGGTCTTTGTCTCCGTGTGCATCTCGCTCTTTGTCTCCGTGTGCATCTCGCTCTTTGTCTCCTTGTGCATCTTGCTCTTTGTCTCCGTGTGCATCTCACTCTTTGTCTCCGTGTGCATCTGGGTCTTTGTCTCCATGTGCATCTGGGTCTTTGTCTCCGTGTGCATCTCGCTCTTTGTCTCCGTGTGCATCTCGCTCTTTGTCTCCGTGTGCATCTCGCTCTTTGTCTCCGTGTGCATCTCGCTCTTTGTCTCCGTGTGCATCTCGCTCTTTGTCTCCGTGTGCATCCCGGCCTTTGTCTCCGTGTGCATCTCACTCTTTGTCTCCGTGTGCATCTGGGTCTTTGTCTCCGTGTGCATCTGGGTCTTTGTCTCCGTGTGCATCTCGCTCTTTTTCTCCGTGTGCATCTGGGTCTTTGTCTCCGTGTGCATCTCAGTCTTTGTCTCCGTGTGCATCTCGCTCTTTGTCTCCATGTGCATCTCGCTCTTTGTCTCCGTGTGCATCTGGGTCTTTGTCTCCGTGTGCATCTGGGTCTTTGTCTCCGTGTGCATCTCGCTCTTTTTCTCCGTGTGCATCTGGGTCTTTGTCTCCGTGTGCATCTCGCTCTTTGTCTCCGTGTGCATCTCGCTCTTTGTCTCCATGTGCATCTTGCTCTTTGTCTCCGTGTGCATCTCACTCTTTGTCTCCGTGTGGCAGGTGTTCCCGCGGCGAGCGGCACGGGGACGCTGCTGCTGCTCCTTCCAAACGTAAAGAAAAGCGCCCTCGCCGTGTGGCCCGACAAGACAAGACATCTGCCTGCCGCCCGGCAACCCCGACGACGACGACAACGACGATGGCGACCGCGCCACCGCCACCGGCTCCGTCCTGCTCGGCACGGGGATTCGTGCGGCGCGATCGGAGCCTCTCGTGGTTCTAACGGGGCCGTCCCGGCGCGCAGTCACGGTGCTTCTCTACACCAAAAAACGTCGCGGCGAGGAGCGTCTCGCCGAGCGGCTGCACGGCGACAAGGAGGACAAGGAGGGTGACAAGGAGGACAAGGATGACAAGGAGGACAAGGAAGGCGGCGAGGACAAGGAGGGCGGCGAGGAGGAGGAGGACCAGGTGAGCAGCCCCCCACGCTCACCGACACGGCGCTCCGCACTTGCACGTCTTGGCGCTGCGTTCACGCGGTGCGACGACCAAACCCGGCGCCGTGCGCGTGAACCACCGCTCCGCCGCACAGTGCACGGCGTGTAGATGGTGATGATGATGATGTCGTCTTAATCGTGGACGTCGTTTTTAGCGATGCAATTGCTGATCTTGTCGACGCCGTGGCTCACCGTTCGTCATCGCTGATTACGTCATCGTCGTCGTCATTGGCTGTCGATGTCGATGACGTCATCGTCGTTAACGTCACCGTTTGTCTCCCGTGGTGGTGGTGGTCTTGCTCCCAGGGCCTGCACCATGGCCTCCTGCCTTCGGACGTTCCCCCACTCACGGGGCCTCAATGTCCACCTGTCCTGGCACAAGCGTCGGGATGAAGTCACCGACACTTAGTAAAGAATGGCGGTTGTTGTTGTCACTGTGTGTGTCACTGTGTGTGTCACTGTGTACCGTTCTGGCCTTCGTAGGTGCTCGCTAACAGCACTTGCCCCTACAGTCTGTTAAGGCTATACGGGGGATCTTTATCTTTGTCACTGTGTGTCAGTGTGTGTCATTGTGTGCCTGTGTGTCTCTGTGTGTGTCTGTCTCTGTGTTACTGTGTGTCACTGTCAGTGTGTCACTGTCAGTGTGTGTGTCTCTGTGTCGCTGTGTGATTTTTGTCTTATTTTAGTTTAAATGGAGGGTAAACTCATAGTTGTTAAATGTCTGGGGATTCTTTGGCTAGTGGGGGGAGGGGAGACTGCTGATTGGACAACAAAGATTTGACTCTGCAACTAACGATCTTCTCCCCCTCTCCACCCCCACCCTCCCCTCCCCCTCCTGCCCCCCCCCCTCTGTCCACATGCCCCCCCCACCACACCCCCCCACCACACCCCCACCCACCACTCCCCCCCCCACCACACCCCCCCACCACAACCCCACCCACCACTCCCCCCCCCCACCACACCCCCCACCACCCCCACCACCCCCCCACCACCCCCAACACCCCCCCACCACCACCACCACCCCCACCACCACCCCCATCACCACCCCCACCACCACCACCCCACCACCATCACCACCCCCACCACCACCACCCCCACCACCACCACCCCCACCACCACCACCACCCCACCCCACCCCCCCCCCCCACCACCACCACCACCCCCACCACCCCCCCACCACCACCCCCCCACCACCACCACCACCCCCACCACCCCACCACCACCCCCACCACCACCCCACCACCACCACCCCACCACCACCACCCCCACCACCACCCCACCACCACCACCACCCCCACCACCACCCCCACCACCACCCCCACCACCACCCCCACCACCACCCCCACCACCACCACCACCACCACCTCGCCACCGCTGCTCACGTGGTGCACCACTCGCACGAACCGTGCAGAGTTCATCTTTCCCGATCTGCGCAACTTGTACGACACGTGACTGTCAACTTGCACGTGGCACCCCAACAGTTTGCAACATGCAGCAGGCGCGCGCATGAAAATATGTTTTGTGTTTTTATTTGTTTTATTCGTTGATTGTAATCATTGTTCTTCATCGGTTAAAGAAATGTTTTCAATTTGAAATCCATATCCTGGCAAACCATTTTCCACTGGTACGCTGTAGATGATGAACGCATTTGTCTCATCTGCTGCATGCCATTTGGGAGCTATGAGGCAAATAAAAGTCCGATTCTTCATCGTACTATGGGCCAGACATTTTAGGCCTTTGTTTGAAGCCTGGCATCACTTGCTAGACTTGACTCAAGAGTGGTGTGCCCCAAACCACCTGCAGTGCATTCATGTACAAGGCACCGCATACATCTTGGACAAAATTGCACAAGCCTATGAGAACGGATATATTGTGTCCACGCTGCATCAAATGCCAAAAGCTTGCAAAAGTAGCATTTTCCATCAGTGTTAAATTAAAATCATGTTATGATTTGCTTCATGCTCTGCGAAGACTGTATATCATTATGATGAGTGTATGCATATCAATGCAAACTATATATGCACTACAAGTTTTGGAGTTCATGACTCATTGTAGACCAAGTGTTGTTGTGGGACCCCTCTGCGCTGCTTTATTGCAGATTGGTTACATAATATTGTACACACTACACAGCGCGTGTTACAGAAGGGCACGCGACACGACCGCGCAGTACACAGCACGCCGCCGTCTTACAGAGCCAACACCCTCGTACGCAACACACGTACGTGCAGAACACGTGCGCACACGGCAGAGAGCCGCCTTGCACGGCGACACGCACCACACGCGCGTCTTGCACCCCAAGTAACACGTGGACACGCTTCACGAAGCGTGCTGCGGACACGGGCGCACAAAGCGCGCACGAAACGTACACGGCGCACGGCCGAGTACGCATCGTGTATAACACACAATAAATCCACGCACACAACACACACACTGCGCATCACGTACCCAGCACGTGTACACAATCAGTACGCACAAGAACAAAATCACGCAGACGATCAATGCACGCGTACACAACGCGCTCACGTACGTAAACATCCATGCGCACACCGGTACAAAACTCAGCCCATGAACACAGCACACATGAACGCAACACGCACATACAAAGTGTATGTGTGTGTGTATATACAGAATACATGTACTCAACACACCCACGTAGACGTCGCACGTACAACACGCGCACAACACGTGCACACACAAGAAACGTTCACAGCACATGCGCACACCGCGCACAACACACATTCACGATACACATGTACACACCCACGTGCACAGCACACGTGAAGTATTGGAAAATGACGGCAGGAAACTCCTTGACGGGAACACACTTCTCTCTCGCTGGCTACACCGTATGCATACTCGGCTCGTGCAGACCGTTCTCTCTCGCTGGCTACACACTACACATTACTCAGCTCGTGTAGACCGTTCTATCTCGCTGGCTACACACTACACATTACTCAGCTCGTGTAGACCGTTCTATCTCGCTGGCTACACACTATACATTACTCAGCTCGTGTAGACCGTTCTCTCTCGCTGGCTACACACTATACCTTACTCTCTTCTACTCTCCATTACTCTCCTCTCCGGGCTCTATCTCTGCACCTTCGTCTTCGTTCTTAGATGGTTCCACTTCCGCCCCCTGCTCCTCTGTGCATCACCTTATATACCCCTTCTTCCCGGGAGGCGGAGCGGATGCGGACCTCAACGTCGGCACCGCTCCTCAGTTACCCAATCCCCACGCGCTATCCTTACGATCCGGTTCCGCTCAGCGCGTGTTTCCACTCCCCGACCAATCACACCGCGCTGCTACCCGATCACTCCCTCTGGGCGCGTCACCGGCACACAGCCAATCAGCAGCACTACCCCCACCCGCGCACTGACGCCTGCTCCTCCCCGTCAGCGCGCGTCACCACACACACACCCGTACATACGCGCTGGCACACGACATATACACCCAGCGCGTATCACCACTACACACGGATACAGCACTCGTGCACACACAAGACACGCGTACAGAGCACACGTGCACAGCAAGCGCACAGACACGCACACACAACACGCACTCGGGATATACAAAATGCAGCACACAACACTCACGCCACAATATACAAAACACACGTGGTCAACAGTCAACGCACACGTGACCGATACACATGCGTACACAACGCGTACACGACAGACAAACTACGCATCACACGCACTGAACCGCGCGTGAACACACGACGTGTGAACACCACAGGTACGTCGCGCGCACCAAACAACGCGTGCACACACAGCACGTACGCACACAACTCACACAAAAGACAAAGATCCCCTCGGTAGCCTTACCGAGGCTGTAGGGGCAAGTGCTGTTAGCGAGCACCTAGGGAGGCCGCGCACACGATGGGTGTGTTTGGCCATCACTACCGCCAGGACGCCTTTGTCTTTAAATACAGTACACATGTATGTCACGCGCGTTGTATGCAATTGTCAAATCAACGTTAGCATTGTCGTTCCTGATGGTGCTAACGAGCATCGCGTAGCAGCGTCGCGGTGTGGACAGAAGATAGCCCCCCCCCACTCCCCACTCACTCACAGGCCCCCCATTTTCAGAGAAACACTTCGCCCAAACGATGCTCTCACGCATCTCCCGTCTCCTACGAGCGTCCACAAAGACCCATGTGTATATGTATACACACACACATAGATGTATAATCGTAAAAAAACTGCACCGTACACAATCGGTGTTAACGCACGGGCACCGATATAAAATATTTTTAAACCGCGATGGGCATTTTGTTTGTTGTTATTGTTGTTATTACAAAGTCGTAATAAAAACTTCCACCGGTTCTACAATGTCAGGAGTTCGAAAATGAATATTGCTGGGCGGTGTTTTATTTGTTCTATGTAACACGATTTTTGTACCTGGGTAGTGTTATTTTCTAATTTCTTACGCCTCAAAAGTATAGAAATGGCTATTATTCCGCACAAACGTTGCTTTTGTGACCAGGACTTTACGTGAAGGAATTACACAAATGCGCACCACGTGTTCTCATTGACAATAGGTACATATCAAAATGTCGCTGTCCAGGTCACAAAAGCAAAGTGTGTGGGGAATAATAGCCGCACTCTTTGGTTCTTTCGGTAAAGTCACGTGGGTAGAAAAAATAATAGATCACGACGTTTCGATCGCAACACAAGCAACCGTCATCAGGTGGGACAAACACGGCAAGAAACAACTTCAGTAGTTTGTCTCCCCTTGCTGTGGTTGACTTTACCGGAACAACCAAAGTCACGAAAGCTTCAAATCAAGATTGAATAATGTCCATGTTCTATTCTTTTGATGCATAAGCAATGAGGAAATAAAACTAACCAGGAACAACACATTCTAAGTGCGTTACACAGTGTTATTCATTGTGACGACTGATGCAATCTCTACCCACGTGTGTGCACGTGCGTCATGTTGAACCTCTTTCGCGCCGTACACAGCCCCAAGCGTGCAAATCGGAGGCGCGGGCAGGGAGGGAGTGACGGGTGGTAACGACACGGCGATTGATTATATCGATTCCCTCCAGGACATTGCTCACATCCACCGCAGCGTTACCGTCCGGCAACGTCAATGAAGGAAGGGGGTTGTTTTTGCAAAACTTTTCTCGTGGCAGGGGAATGACAAACAACAGGGAGTGCCTACTTCTGGGGTGTGAGAGCGTGGCGTAAGGTGTGGAAAGCCGTAAGTCACACGTTGTATTCGAATTTGGACAAAATGACACCAGCACACGATGGTGGGGTCCTTTGAAATGATGTTGCATTGATTAAAGACTAGCGGTGAGTACCCGGCATTGCCCGGGCGAAAAAGGCAGACACACACATGTAGTTACACACACAAATCTACTGACACACAGACATAGAGTTACAACAACAACAACCGCCATTCTCCACTAAGTGGCACTGACGTCACCACGACGCTTGTGCCAGGCCAAGTGCACCTTGAGGCCACGTGAAGTGTCGAATGGCCGCTGGCAGGAGGTCACGGGGCAGACCCAGGTGCCACGGGTCAACTGACCGAGATGACCGAAATGACTAGCTGATGCACCACCTGTGCCCCGTACTGTGGCAACTTGTTGTGCTATAGCCACCCGGCGTTCTGCTCGTTGTTGTGAGCGTCGCTCCTCTGCCCTCCGTTGTTGTTGGAGGGCGACTGCCTCCAACTGCCCAGTAGCGTCCTTCAGGAGGCTCCTCCACAGAGGCCGATCTTGGCACGGCTGGTTCCAGTCATCGGCAAGTCGACTCAGCTCCATGTCCTCTACCACATCACTCCATGTCTTCTGTAGCCCATGCCGGGCCGTTTAGCCCCCTGGATCCGGCCAAACAAAAGATGCTTAGGCATGCGGTGTTTGGCCATGCGGGCTACATGGCTCAGGCAACGCAGCCTTACCTGGTGGAGGTGCTCACCGATGGGACTTTGTCCAGATCTTTAGAGGATTTGTGAGCTCCTCACACAATGCAGCCTGGTTAAATCCAGGCTGGATTGTAGGTAGGCCATCCTAAATGTTTCTAACCAGCGAAGATGTTCCATTAGGGGAGCGCAAGCGTAGAGAAGGGAGGGAATGACCGTGGCCGAGAAGACCTGAAGCTTCGTGCGGAGTGATAGACTAGGTAGCTTCCACACAGTGTTACGCAACCAATAAAAAGATAATGTGGCTCGACTGTTTCGGAGTGAGACCTCTGCTGTTAAACCAGAGCCGGTCATTAGCACACTGGCAAGGTATGGGGGGAAACTCTCCACTGTCTCCACAACTGCCCCATCACCGATTGGAAGTTGTGGGGGTGGAGTGTCCGATGGTAGAAAATACCCAGGCAGGTGCTTAGTTTTGGTGGGGCTGATGGTAAGGCCCCACCTCTTAGTGGTAAGCTCCAGGTTCAGCAGCAGCACCTCGAACTCCTCCTCCGAGTGAGCAGCAATTAGCAAATCATCGGCATACATAACGTGGTTGTGCAATAGGGGGGCATCCCTTGGCCGCACCCGGGCATCGATCAGCCTCCCATTGTATCTGTACCAGATGGAAATTCTAGCGGTACAGGCATTGATGGCTTCACGAACTACGTGGTCCAAATATATGTAAAATAATGTGTGAGCCAGAGGACATCCCTCTTGCACCCCAAGGTGTACAGGGAATGGCTCTGACTCACGTCCACGTAGTTTGATGCGGGGCCGCTCACCATCATGAAGGTTCTTAAGGATGGTGAGCAGTGGGTGAGGGACTCGTAAAGCACGAATAACAACCCAGAGGCCAGGCCTACTGGTGGTATCATAGGCCTTGAGCAGGTCAATAAAGCACACACATGGACTAAGACGCACACATGGGCCTACGGACACGCAAATAACTGGACTTACACTGACTAACAATGGAGGCATGCACACACAGCAACTAACACACATGCACATGGACTCAGACACACACACACACATATGGACTCACACACACAAACACATCGACTTACACACACACACATATGGACTGTCACACACAGACATCCACTTGAGATATACACACATGGAGTTGCACACACATATATGGACGTACACACATACAGCGACTGACACACACACACCGACCTTCACACAGCAATACGTGGACTCAAACACACATTGATGTAAACACACATATGTACTCACACACACACATATGGACTAAGACACACACACATGCACTTACACATACATAGACTGACACACACATATACACATATGGACTGTGACACACAGATATCTACTTTATATACACAGACATGTATTAACACACATATGGACTCACACACAGACGCATTGACTTACACACACACATCGAGTGACACACACATGTATAGACTTACACACATGTGGAGTAACACACACACACATATGGACTGACATACACATCGACGTACACGCACACAGATCGACTGACACACACACATTGACTAACACACACACATAAACACTTTGACGTACACACACACATGGGGTTAAAGACACGCATGGCTCTACACGCACACACACATGGACTCAAAGACACACACATGGACTCACACACACACACATCGACGGGCACAGCAATCCCCGATGATGGCACAGCTATCAGTATCGCAGTGCTACGTATGAGTAAATAGCGTGACGTGAGCGATGGAAACAATAGAAATGCATTAAAGAAATAAGCAGAAATCACAGACTGGCAGTAGATCGTGGCAGCGGCATAAAAGCGCAGCAAAAAAAGGGGAAATTGAGCAACCCAAAAATCCCAAAAGAGTTTTGTATACACAAACATAATTATTGTAACATGTCAACTTGTTTCATAATGGTAAACAATGAACCTGAGTTGTTATCTTCACAAAAACATAATTATTGTAACATCTGTGAACTTGTTTCATAATGGTAAACAATGAAGCTGAGTTTTTATCTGCACACAAACATTATTATTGTAATGTTTGTCAACTAATGTGTTTAACAATAGTAAACAATGGACTTGAGTTGTAAGCGTAAGAAGCACCGAGACGACTGGCTGATGCACCACCTGCGCCCCCTACTGTGCCAACTTGCTGTGCTTTAGCCACCCGGCGCTCCGCTCGTTGATGTGAGCATCGCTCCTCCGCCCTCTGTTGTTGTTGGAGGGCGACTTCCTCCAACTGCCCAGTAGCGTCCTTCACGAGCCTCCTCCACTGAGGCCGATCTTGACACCGCTGGTACCAGTCATCGGCAAGTCCACTCAGCTCCACGTCCTCCTGTACCACGTCACTCCATCTCTTCTAGCCAAAGATCTCGGACGAGAACGCACGGACGGACGGACGGAGCATCGCGGATCCTTGCACGAATCTCCTCACCATAATTTATTGCCATTAATTTAAAACCACAAAATCATAACCGATTCGCAAAAAGCAAAGACACAAATATTCGCCCGTGTAGCCTCGAACAGACTGTAGGGGCAAGTGCTCTTAGCGAGCAGCAGCAGATATGAAGGCCGGCACGGCACACGAGGGGGCGGGTGGCCTGCGCCACCACGCCCGGCCGCCTTTGTCTCCCCAGTGGCGATGTTTATTACATGGGAATCGAACCCGGGTCACGCAGCGAAACGCTCACCGCTGCACCACCGCTCCCCACCGATTTACATGCACACGGGTGTACACACACACACACACACGTGTACACACACACACACGTGTACACACACACACACGTGTACACACACACACACGTGTACACACACACACGTGTACACACACACACGCAAGCGTGTACACACACACTCGTGTACATACACACACACGTGTACATACAGACACACACACGCGTGTACACACACACACACACGTGTACACACACACACACACACGTGTACACACACACACGCGCTCACTATCCCGGGGGGGTTGAAGGAGGGGTGACAATTGGCGGGGTCCCAGATTCAAATCTCCCGCGCGACTCCAGACACGAGACGTTTGACAGAAGCGGCGATTCAATCGGCGATGATCGGTCGCTCTCGATTTGAAGCTTTCGTGACTGCAGGGATTCATCTTCTTGGTTCTTTCGGTAAAGTCACGTAGAAGGGAAATAATAAAATAATAAAACATAATAAAATAATACAAATAAAACATAATAAAATAATTCTCACGACGTTTCGGCCACGACGCAAGCAGCCGACATCAGGTGAAGAACAGGTCTGTCGGAAAGACAGAACTGTCGGAAAGACAGCGTCTTTCCGACAGACCTGTTCTTCACATGAGGACGGCTGCTTGCGTTGTGGCCGAAACGTCGTGAGAATTATTTTATAATGTTTTATTTTTATTATTTTATTATTTCCCTTCTACGTGACTTTAGCGAAAGAACCAAGAAGAAGAGTCCTTTCTTTAAGGAAATCCTCTCCGCATTAACCACACACGGCTCTTTGTGGTGAACATGCAAATTATTAAACAACACCATGCTCTGTTAGTACATCGATGGCGTTGTCTGTGAAACTGATTGGTCCACAGTGTTGAGTCTATGGTGCAGTGTTGAGTCTATTGTGCAGTATTGAGTTTATGGTGCAGTGTTGAGTCTATGGTGCAGTGTTGGGTCTATGGGCAGTGTTGGGTCAATGGGCTGTGTTGAGTCTATGGGCAGTGCTGGGTCTATGAGCAATGTTGAGTCTATGGTGCAGTGTTGAGTCTATGGACCAGTGTTGAGTCTATGGGCAGTGTTGGGTCTATGGGCAGTGTTGAGTCTATGGGCAGTGTTGAGTCTATGGTGCAGTGTTGAGTCTATGGTGCAGTGTTGAGTCTATGGTGCAGTGTTGAGTCTATGGGCAGTGTTTAGTCTATGGTGCAGTGTTGAGTCTATGGGCAGTGTTGGGTCTATGGGCAGTGTTGGGTCTATGGGCTGTGTTGAGTCTATGGGCAGTGCTGGGTCTATGAGCAATGTTGAGTCTATGGTGCAGTGTTGAGTCTATGGACCAGTGTTGAGTCTATGGGCAGTGTTGAGTCTATGGTGCAGTGTTGAGTCTATGGACCAGTGTTGAGTCTATGGGCAGTGTTGGGTCTATGGGCAGTGTTGAGTCTATGGGCAGTGTTGCGTCTATGGTGCAGTGTTGAGTCTATGGTGCAGTGTTGAGTCTATGGTGCAGTGTTGAGTCTATGGGCAGTGTTTAGTCTATGGTGCAGTGTCAAGTCTATGGGCAGTGTCGAGTCTATGGGCAGTGCTGAATCGACGGGCAGTGCTGAGTCTATGGGCAGTGTTGAGTCTATGGGCAGTGCTGGGTCTATGGGCAGTGCTGAGTCTATGGGCAGTGTTGAGTCTATGGTGCAGTGTTGAGTCTATGGACCAGTGTTGAGTCTATGGGCAGTGTTGGGTCTATGGGCAGTGTTGAGTCTATGGGCAGTGTTGAGTCTATGGTGCAGTGTTGAGTCTATGGTGCAGTGTTGAGTCTATGGTGCAGTGTTGAGTCTATGGGCAGTGTTTAGTCTATGGTGCAGTGTTGAGTCTATGGGCAGTGTTGGGTCTATGGGCAGTGTTGGGTCTATGGGCTGTGTTGAGTCTATGGGCAGTGCTGGGTCTATGAGCAATGTTGAGTCTATGGTGCAGTGTTGAGTCTATGGACCAGTGTTGAGTCTATGGGCAGTGTTGAGTCTATGGTGCAGTGTTGAGTCTATGGACCAGTGTTGAGTCTATGGGCAGTGTTGGGTCTATGGGCAGTGTTGAGTCTATGGGCAGTGTTGCGTCTATGGTGCAGTGTTGAGTCTATGGTGCAGTGTTGAGTCTATGGTGCAGTGTTGAGTCTATGGGCAGTATTTAGTCTATGGTGCAGTGTCAAGTCTATGGGCAGTGTCGAGTCTATGGGCAGTGCTGAATCGACGGGCAGTGCTGAGTCTATGGGCAGTGTTGAGTCTATGGGCAGTGCTGGGTCTATGGGCAGTGCTGAGTCTATGGGCAGTGTTGAGTCTATGGGCAGTGTTGAGTCTATGGGCAGTGCTGAGTCTATGGGCAGTGTTGAGTCTATGGGCAGTGTTGAGTCTATGGGCAGTGTTGAGTCTATGGTGCAGTGCTGAGTCTATGGTGCAGTGCTGAGTCTATGGTGCAGTGTTGAGTCTATGGGCAGTGTTTAGTCTATGGTGCAGTGTTGAGTCTATGGGCAGTGTTGGGTCTATGGACAGTGTTGGGTCTATGGGCTGTGTTGAGTCTATGGGCAGTGCTGGGTCTATGAGCAATGTTGAGTCTATGGTGCAGTGTTGAGTCTATGGACCAGTGTTGAGTCTATAGGCAGTGTTGAGTCTATGGTGCAGTGTTGAGTCTATGGACCAGTGTTGAGTCTATGGGCAGTGTTGGGTCTATGGGCAGTGTTGAGTCTATGGGCAGTGTTGCGTCTATGGTGCAGTGCTGAGTCTATGGTGCAGTGTTGAGTCTATGGTGCAGTATTGAGTCTATGGGCAGTGTTTAGTCTATGGTGCAGTGTCAAGTCTATGGGCAGTGTCGAGTCTATGGGCAGTGCTGAATCGACGGGCAGTGCTGGGTCTATGGGCAGTGCTGGGTCTATGGGCAGTGCTGAGTCTATGGGCAGTGTTGAGTCTATGGGCAGTGTTGAGTCTATGGGCAGTGCTGAGTCTATGGGCAGTGTTGAGTCTATGGGCAGTGTTGAGTCTATGGGCAGTGTTGAGTCTATGGTGCAGTGCTGAGTCTATGGTGCAGTGCTGAGTCTATGGGCAGTGTTGAGTCTATGGTGCAGTGTTGAGTCTATGGTGCAGTGCTGAGTCTATGGTGCAGTGTTGAGTCTATGGTGCAGTGTTGAGTCTATGGTGCAGTGTTGAGTCTATGTTGCAGTGTTGAGTCTATGGTGCAGTGTTGAGTCTATGGTGCAGTGTTGAGTCTATGGTGCAGTGTTGAGTCTATGGACCAGTGTTGAGTCTATGGGCAGTGTTGGGTCTATGGGCAGTGTTGAGTCTATGGGCAGTGTTGAGTCGATGGTGCAGTGTTGAGTCTATGGTGCAGTGCTGAGTCTATGTTGCAGTGTTGAGTCTATGGTGCAGTGCTGAGTCTATGGTGCAGTGCAGAGTCTATGGTGCAGTGTTGAGTCTATGGAGCAGTGTTGAGTCTATGCTGCAGTGCTGAATCTATGTTGCAGTGTTGAGTCTATGGTGCAGTGCTGAGTCTATTGTGCAGTGCAGAGTCTATGGTGCAGTGTTGAGTCAATATGCAGTGTTGAGTCTATGGGCAGTGTTGAGTCTATGGTGCAGTGTTAAGTCTATGGGCAGTGTCGAGTCTATGGGCAGTGCTGAATCGACGGGCAGTGCTGAGTCTATGGGCAGTGCTGGGTCTATGGGCAGTGTTGAGTCTATGGGCAGTATTGAGTCTATGGGCAGTGCTGAGTCTATGGGCAGTGTTGAGTCTAAGGGCAGTGTTGAGTCTATGGGCAGTGTTAAGTCTATGGGCAGTGTCGAGTCTATGGGCAGTGCTGAATCGACGGGCAGTGCTGAGTCTATGGGCAGTGTTGAGTCTATGGGCAGTGCTGGGTCTATGGGCAGTGTTGAGTCTATGGGCAGTGCTGAATCGACGGGCAGTGCTGAGTCTATGGGCAGTGTTGAGTCTATGGGCAGTGCTGGGTCTATGGGCAGTGTCGAGTCTATGGGCAGTGCTGAATCGACGGGCAGTGCTGAGTCTATGGGCAGTGTTGAGTCTATGGGCAGTGCTGGGTCTATGGGCAGTGTTGAGTCTATGGGCAGTATTGAGTCTATGGGCAGTGCTGAGTCTATGGGCAGTGTTGAGTCTATGGTGCAGTGTTGAGTCTAAGGGCAGTGTTGAGTCTATGGGCAGTGTTGAGTCTATGGTGCAGTGTTGAGTCTATGGTGCAGTGCTGAGTCTATGGTGCAATGTTGAGTCTACGGACTTGAGTGCTGAGTCTATGGTGCAGTGCTGAGTCTATGGGCAGTGTTGAGTCTATGGTGCAGTGTTGAGTCTATGGTGCAGTGTTGAGTCTATGGTGCAGTGTTGAGTATATGATGCAGTGCTGAGTCTATGGTGCAGTGCTGAGTCTATGGTGCAGTGCTGAGTCTATGGTGCAGTGTTGAGTCTATGGTGCAGTGCTGAGTCTGTGGTGCAGTGCTGAGTCTATGGGCAGTGCTGAGTCTTTGGGCAGTGTTGAGTCTATGGTGCAGTGCTGAGTCTATTGTGCAGTGTTGAGTCTATGGTGCAGTGTTGAGTCTATGGTGCAGTGCTGAGTCTATTGACTGCAGTGTTGAGTCTATGGACAGTGTTGAGTCTATGGTGCAGTGCTGAGTCTATGGTGCAGTGCTGAGTCTATGGGCAGTGCTGAGTCTATGGACTGCAGTGTTGGTTCTATGGTGCAGTGCTGAGTCTATGGTGCAGTGTTGAGTCTATGGTGCAGTGCTGAGTCTATGGGCAGTGTTGAGTCTATGGTGCAGTGCTGAGTCTATGGTGCAGTGCTGGGTATATGGGCAATGTTGAGTCTTTGGGCAGTGTTGAGTCAATGGTGCAGTGTTGACTCTATGGGCAGTGCTGAGTCTATGGTGCAGTGCTGAGTCTATGGGCAGTGTTGAGTCTATGGGTAGTGATGAGTCAATGGTGCAGTGCTGAGTCTATGGGTAGTGCTGAGTCTATGGTGCAGTGTTGAGTCTATGGGTAGTGTTGAGTCTATGGGCAGTGCTTAGTCTACGGTGCAGTGTTGAGTCTATGGGCAGTGTTGAGTCTATGGACTGCAGTGCTGAAGAGTCGGTTCGGCCTCTGTTGTGGATAATCTCATTCAGATTTTCCACTCGTCAACGTGATTAAGCCGACGCTTGCTCCTTGCCGAGGGAGGGCCACTGTTTCGCGTTATCCGCCTGTTTCCGATGCGGTTTCCTTGCTGCCTTGCGGCGGTGGTCAAGAAATCAGACTTACTGAACATTATATATACACACGAATAATCACAATTGTTCTTAAGGTAAATTTAATTCGACATTGGCTGCTTCCGCTCTTTCATCTCACGTCTGCTCGCACTCGCGTTGTGAATCAGCAACAGTTGGAAGGATTTTTCTGCTGCTGCGGAGAATGTGCACGTGATGAGTGTGGGTCTATGTTGGTCTCTGTGGGTCTCTGTGGGTCTCTGTGGGTCTCTGTGGGTCTCTGTGGGTCTCTGTATGTCTTTGTGTGTCTCTGTTGGTCTATGTGAGTCTCTGTGGTTCTCTGTAGGTTTCTGTGAATCTATGTGGTTGCATGTGGGTTTCTGTGGGTCTCTGTGTGTCTCCGTGTGTTTCTGTGTGTCTATGTGGGTCTGTGTGGGTCTCTGTGGGTCTCTGTGTGTCTCCGTGTGTCTCTGTGTGTCTATGTGGGTCTGTGTGGGTCTCTGTGAGTCTATGTGGGTCTCTGTGGGTCTATGTTGGTATATGTGGGTCTATGTTGGTCTGTGTGGGTCTCTGTGGGTCTCTGTGGGACTGTGTCTGTGTGGTTCTCTGTGGGTCTCTGTGGATCTCTGTGGGTTTCTGTGAATCTATGTGGTTGCATGTGGGTTTCTGTGGGTCTGTGTCTCTGTGGGTATCTGTGGGTCTCTGTGGGTCTCTGTGGGTCTGTGTGGGTCTATGTGGATCTCTGTGGTTCTCTGTGGGTTTCTGTGAATTTATGTGGGTCTCTGTGGGTCTATGTGGGTCTCTGTGGGTTTCTGTGAGTCTCTTTGGGTCTGTGTGTCTTTGTGGGTTTCTGTGAGTCTCTTTGGGTCTGTGTGTCTATGTGTGTCTCTGTGTGTCTATGTGGGTCTGTGTGGGTCTCTGTGGTGTTCTGTGGGTCTCTGTGGGTCTCTGTGTGTCTCTGTGTGTCTCTGGGTTTGTGTGGGTCTCTGTGGGTCTATGTGGGTCTCTGTGGTGTTCTGTGGGTTTTTGTGGGTCTCTGTGGGTCGATGTGTGTCTCTGTGTGTCTATGTGGGTCTGTGTGGATCTCTGTGGGTTTCTGTGGGTCTCTGTGGGTCTATGTGGGTCTCTGTGTGTCTCTGTGGGTCTCTGTGGTTGTATGTGTGTCTATGTGGGTCTCTGTGGGTCTTTGTGGGTCTATGTGTGTCTCTGTGTGTCTATGTGGGTCTGTGTGGGTCTCTGTGTGTTTCTGTGTGTCTCTGTGGTTTTATGTGTGTCTATGTGAGTCTCTGTGGGTCTCTGTGGGTCTATGTGTGTCTCTGTGTGTCTATGTGGGTCTGTGTGGGTCTCTGTGTGTCTCTGTATGTCTCTGTGTGTCTCTGTGGTTGTATGTGGGTCTATGTGGGTCTCTGTGGGTCTCTGTGGGCCTCTGTGTGTCTCTGTGAGTCTATGTGGATCTATGTGTCTCTGTGTGCTGTGGGTCTCTGTGTGTCTCTGTGTGTTTATGTGGGTCTGGGTGGGTCTCTGTGTCTCTGTGTGTCTCTGTGGGTCTATGTGGGTCTCTGTGGATCTCTGTGGATCTCTGTGGGTTTCTGGGAATCTATGTGGTTGCATGTGGGTTTCTGTGGGTCTCTGTGTGTCTCCGTGTGTCTCTGTGGGTCTCTGTGGGTCTCTGTGGGTCTATGTCGGGTTCTGTGGGTCTCTGTGTGTCTCTGTGTGTCTGTGTGGGTCTCTGTGTGTATGTGTGTGTCTATGTGGGTCTGTGTGGGTCTCTGTAGGGTTCTGTGGGTCTCTGTGTGTCTTTGTGTGTCTGTGTGGGTCTGTGTGCGTCTCTGTGGGTCTGTTTGGGGCTATGTGGGTTTCTGTGGGTCTCTGTGTATCTGTGTGGGTCTGTGTGCATCTCTGTGGGTCTGTGTGGGTTTCTGTAGGGTTCTGTGGGTCTCTGTGTGTCTCTGTGTGTCTGTGTGGGTCTGTGTGCGTCTCTGTGGGTCTGTTTGGGGCTATGTGGGTTTCTGTGGGTCTATGTGTGTCTCTGTGTGTCTGTGTGGGTCTGTGTGCGTCTATGTGGGTCTGTGTGGGTCTCTGTGGTTCTATGTGGTTCTCTGTTAATCTCTATGTGTCCCTGTGGGTCTCTGTGGGTGGTTGCAGGTTACCGTGGGCTATCTGTGGGTCCCGTAAAGTCACCACCACCGTCGCCGCACAGATCGAGAACGAGTACAAATAACCACACCATGTCTAGCTCAGGAGTCTAGTGCACGCCTTACGGGAACATACACCAGAGGGCACCAGCGGTCTGCTGGAGGCTACAAGGGGGATCTTTGTCTTTGTATGCAAAGGGATTAATTAGTGGGTGAGTGGGTGGGTGAGTGGGTGGGTGTGTGAGTGTGTGTGTGTGAAGGTGAGTGTGTGAGTGAGTGTGTAAGTGTGGGTGTGAGTGAGTGGGTGAGTGAGTGAGTGGGTGAGTGCATGTGTGAGTGTGTGTGTTTGAGTGGGTGAGTGGGTGAGTGAGTGAGTGAGTCAGTGAGTGGGTGAGTGGGTGGTGGGTGGGTGGGTGTGTGAGTGTGTGTGTGAAGGTGAGTGTGTGAGTGTGGGTGTGAGTGAGTGGGTGAGTGAGTGAGTGTGTGGGTGAGTGCATGTGTGAATGTGTGAGGGTGTGTGAGTGGGTGGGTGTGTGAGTGGGTGAGTGGGTGAGTGAGTGAGTGGGTGAGTGAGTCAGTGAATGGGTGAGTGAGTGGGTGGGTGAGTGGGTGAGTGGATGGGTGAGAGGGTGGATGGGTGAGTGAGTGAGTGAGTGTGTGAGTGAGTGTGTGGGTGAGTGCATGTGTGAGTGTGTGAGTGTGGGTGTGAGTGAGTGGGTGGGTGAGTGGGTGAGTGAGTCAGTGAATGGGTGAGTGAGTGGGTGAGTGAGTGGGTGAGTGGGTGAGTGAGTTGGTGAGTGAGTCAGTGAATGGGTGAGTGAGTGGGTGAGTGAGTGGGTGAGTGGGTGAGTGGGTGAGAGGATGAGAGTGTGGATGGGTGGGTGGGTGAGTGAGTGAGTGTGTGGGTTATTGTGTCAGTGAGAAAAGATGGAGTGACGTGGTACAGGAGGACGTAGAGCTGAGTGGACTTGCCGATGACTGGTACCTGCGGTGCCAAGATCGGCCTCTGTGGAGGAGGCTCGTGAAGGACGCTACTGGGCAGTTGGAGGCAGTCGCCCTCCAACAACAACGGAGGGCGGATGAGCGACGCTCAAAACAACGAGCGGAGCGCCGGGTGGCTAAAGCACAGCAAGTTGGCACAGTAGGATGCACAGGTGTTAGTTAGTTAGTTAGTTGCTTAGTTTTGGTGGGGCTGATGGTAAGGCCCCACCTCTTAGCGGCAAGCTCTAGGTTCAGTAGCAGTGCCTCCAACTCCTCCTCTGAGTGAGCGGCAATTACCAGGTCGTCGGCATCTATAACGTGGTTGACCAATAGGTAGCCATCCCTTAACCGCACCCGGGCATTGATCAGGCTCCCATTGTATCTGTACCAGAAGGACATTCCTCTGGTACAGCTACTGAAGGCTTCACGAACTACGTGGTTCAAAAAGATGTTAAATATTGTGGGAGCCAGAGGTCATCCCTGTCGCACCCCAAGGTGTACAGGGAAAGGCTCTGACTCCCGGCCACGTAGCTTTACCCGGGCCCGCTCACCATCATGAAGGTCCTTAATGATCGTGAGCAGATGGTCAAGGACTCCGAAAGCACGAAGAACAACCCAGAGCCCAGGCCTACTGATGGTATCATAGGCCTTGACCAGGTCAATAAAGCAGAGATGTAGGTCTTGTTGGAATTCCTTACACCTCTGCTGTAGCAGACGGACAGAAATATGGCATCTGTGCAGGATCGCCCATTCCTGAAACCGCATTGGGGCTCCGCAAGCCTCTCCTCAGCGTGCCTAGCAAGGCGATGTTGAATAATCCTTGCCAGGACCTTTCCCGGCACACTGAGGAGTGAGATGCCCCTGTAGTTGTTACAGTCTGTGCAGCCCCCCCTTCTGAAAGAGGGGGACCACCAGGGCATCCTTCCAGTGGTCCAGACTGTTGTTATGATGTCATGTAGGGCAGTCTGTGCACAAACGCCACCCTCCCTCAGGATTTCGCTTGGGAGATCATCTCTGCCCGGTGCCTTTCCTGGTCTCAGATTCACACCTACACACACACACCTACACACATACACAGACACACACAACTACACACCTACAAACACACACACACCTACACACACCTACACACACACACCTCACCATCATCACCATCACAACCACCACCACCCCACCCCCACCACCACCCCACCACCACCTTCACCACCACCCCCACCACCCCCACCACCCCCACGTTTCCTTCTGCGGGAAGGAAATATGAATGGTGGTGGTGAACCATTTGTGTTGTGTTTAGCACATCGTAAAATAACGTGTGTGTGTGTAGGTGTGTGTATGTGTGTGTGTGTACGTGTGTGTAGGTCTGTGTTTGTAGGTGTGTTTGTGTAGGTGTGTGTATGAGTGGGGAGCGGTGGTGCAGTGGATAGCGCACTGTGTTTGTGAGTGGGGAGCGGTGGTGCAGTGGTTAGCGCACTGTGTGTGTGGGGAGTGGTGGTGCAGTGGTTAGCGCACTGTGTGTGTGTGTGTGTGGGGGGAGTGGTGGTGCAGTGGTTAGCGCACTGTGTGTGTGTGAGGAGCGGTGGTGCAGTGGTTAGCGCACTGTGTGTGTTGGTGGGGAGTGGTGGTGCAGTGGTTAGCGCACTGTGTGTGTGGGGAACGGTGGTGCAGTGGTTATCGCACTGTGTGTGGGTGGAGAGCGGTGGTGCAATGATTAGCGCACTGTGAGAGCCTACACGGGGGATCTCTGCGTGTGTCTGCGTGTGTGTCTCTGTGTCTGTATGTGTCTGTGTGTGTGTGTCTGTATGTGTGTCTCTGTGTGTCTGTGTGTGTGTCTGTGTCTGTATGTCTCTGTGTGTGTGTCTGTGTGTCTGTCTGTGTGTGTGTCTCTGTGTGTCTGTGTCTGTATGTCTCTGTGTGTGTCTGTGTGTGCGTCTGTCTGTGTGTGTGTCTCTGTGTGTCTGTGTGTGTGTCTGTGTCTGTATGTCTGTGTGTGTGTCTGTGTGTGTGTCTGTCTGTGTGTGTCTCTGTGTGTCTGTGTGTGTGTCTGTGTGTGTGGTGCGGTCAGTAAACATCATAACTGGGGAGACAAAGGCGGTCGGGCGTGGTGCTGGCCACCCACCCCCACGTGTGCCGTGCCGGCCTTCATAGGTGCTCGCTACAGCACTTGTCCCAGCAGTCTGTTACAGGCTACACGGGGGATCTTTGTATTTGTGTCTGTGTGTGTCTGTGTGTGTGTCTGGGTCTGTCTGTATGTGTCTGTGTGTGTCTGTGTGTGTCTGTGTGTGTGTGTCTGTGTCTGTCTGTGTGTGTCTGTGTGTCTGTGTGTGTGTGTGTCTGTGTGTGTGTGTCTGGCTGTGTGTGTGTGTCAGCGTGTGTGTGTCTGTGCTGCTACTCGCTGCTGCTAAAACACACTTGCTGCTACAGTCTGTTAGAGGGCACACGGGGGATCTTTAGCTATAGCTAAAACATTGAGATCGTGATGATGGTGGTGGTGAGAGAGTGGGTGAGTGAGTGAGTGGGTGAGTGAGTGGGTGAGAGCGTGGGTGAGTGAGTCAGAGGGTGGGTGAGTGAGTGCGTGAGTGGGTGGGTGAGTGGATGAAAGAGTGGGTGAGTGAGTGAGAGGGTGGGTGAGTGAGTGGGTGAGTGGGTGAGTGAGTGGGTGAAAGAGTGGGTGAGTGAGTGGGTGAGTGGGTGGGTGGGTGGGTGAGTGAGTGAGTGAGTGGGTGAGTGAGTGGGTGGGTGGGTGAGTGAGTGGATGAGAGAGTGGGTGAGTGAGTGGGTGAGTGGGTGGGTGGGTGAGTGAGTGAGTGAGTCGGTGGGTGGGTGAGTGAGTGGATGAGAGAGTGGGTGAGTGAGTGAGAGGGTGGGTGAGTGAGTGGGTGAGTGGGTGAGTGAGTGGGTGAGAGAGTGGGTGAGTGAGTGAGTGGGAGGGTGGATGAGTGGTTGGATGGGTGGGTAAGTCAGTGGGTGAGTGGGTGGGTGGGTGAGTGGGTGGGTGAGTGGGTGGGTGAATGGGTGAGTGAGTTGGTTAGTGAGTGGGTGGGTGAGTGGGTGGATGGGTGGGTGAGTGAGTGAGTGAGTGGGATGGTTGGTGAGTGAGTTAGTTGGTAGGTGAGTGAGTGAGTTTGTTAGTGAGTGGGAGGGTGAGTGGGTGGGTGGGTGAGTGGGTGAGTGAGTGGGTGGGTGAGTAGATCAGTGAGTGAGTGGGTGGGTGGGTGAGTGGGTGAGTGAGTGGGTGAGTGAGTGAGTGGGTGAGTAAGTGAGTGTGTGAGTGGGTGAGTGGGTGGGTGAGTGGGTGGGTGAGTGAGTGGGTGAGTGAGTGAGTGAGTCAGTGAGTGGGTGAGAGAGTGGGTGAGTGGGTGGGTGAGTGGGTGGGTGAGGTCTCCAGGTGACTGAGTGAGCGGGGTGAACATGACGTCACCCCCTGCCACACAATGCTCCACCGGTACCCATTGTTGTACCAACAGCGATTGTGTCGCGAATGGCATTGTTTTAGCTGATTCGTACACACACATACTCACACATACACACATTCACATACATACTCACACATTTACATACACACTCACACATTTACATACACACTCACACATTTACATACACACTCACACATACACACACTCACATTCACGCACTTACACACTCACAAACACACATACACACATACACAAACACCTACACACATATACTCACACACTCACTTACTAATCCACTCACCCACTCACTCACCCACTCACTCACTGACCCACTCACTCACCCACTCACTCACTCACCCACCCACCCACCTACTCACTCACCCACTCACTCACCCACCCACTCACCCACTCACGTATCCACTCACTCACCCAACCACTCACTCACTCACCCACTCACCCACTCACTCACTCTCTCACTCACCCACAAACCCACCCACTCATCCACTCACTCACTCACTCACTGACCCACTCACTTACCCACTCACTCACCCACTCACCCACTCACCCACTCGCTCACCCACCCACCCACTCACTCACCCACTCACTCACTCCCCCACTCACCCACCCACTTACTCACTCACCCACCCACCCACTCACTCACCCACTTACTCACTCACTCACTCACCCACTCACTCACCCACTCACTCACTCACCCACTCACTCACTCACTCACTCACCCACCCACCCACCCACCCACTCACCCACCCACTCACTCACTCACTCACCCACTCACTCACTCACCCACCCACCCACCCACTCACTCACTCACTCACTCACCAACTCACTCACCCACTCACTCACTCACTCACCCACCCACTCACCCTCTCACTCACCCACTCACCCACCCACTCACCCACTCACTCACCAACTCACTCACACACTCACTCACTCACCCACCCAATCACCCTCTCACTCACCCACTCACCCACCCACTCACCCACTCACCCACCCACTCACCCACTCACCCACTCACCCACTCACTCAACCACTCACCCACTCACTCACTCACCGTGTCTCTCTCTCTCCCTGTCTCAAAAGCCCTTCCTCCCTGGAGGAAGAGCCTTTGCTATTGATGCCCCAGGGTCTGGAATGCTGTCGCCAATAAACTGCAACCTGGATCACGACCTCTGAGATATTCACTCGAAACTGCTCTATAGGAGTTGTACACCCCTAGCTGACGCTGCTATTCAGTAGCCTGAAATCAAATGTATCGCTCCGGATGACCGCTGCAAAGTATGATCTTGAGTTTTGATTGTGGTGTGCCGATCTTTAAAGGTGCATTGAAAAATGTTGATACTGCTACTGATGCTCCTGCTGTTATGGAGCGACTCATGCAGCCAGCTATGGCTGCAGAGTTTGGGCGTACATGTTTATGTATATCGTTAATTGTTAAATTTGAATCTGTGGGTCTCTGTGGGTCTCTGTGGGTCTCTGTGGGTCTCTGTGGGTCTCTGTGGGTCTCTGTATGGGTCTCTATGGGTCCCTGTGGGTCTCTGTGGGTCTATGTGGGTCTATAGGTCTCTGTGGGTCTCTATGGATCTCTATGGGTCTCTGTGGGTCTATGTGGGTCTCTATGGGTCTCTATGGGTCTCTGTGGGTCTCTGTGGGTCTATGTGGGTCTCTGTGGGTCTATGTGGGTCTCTGTGGGTCTGTGTGGGTCTCTGTGGGTCTCTGTGGGTCTCTGTGGGTCTCTGTGTTATGTTTATCGTTTATTTTCTTGGTTCTTTCGGTAAAGTAACGTAGAAGGGAAGTAATAAAATAATAAAAATAAAACATAATAAAATTATTCTCACGAGGACGGCTGCTTGCGTTGTGGCCGAAACGTCGTGAGAATAATTTTATTATGTTTTATTTTTATTATTATATTACTTCCCTTCTACGTGACTTTACCGAAAGAACCAAGAAGATGAATCCCTGCAGTCACGAAAGCTTTAAATCGAAATTTATCGTTTATTGTTACATTTGAATCACAGTTCCTGTGATCGCTGTTGTCACATTGTTTTTACAGCTTTAACTTGGTGATTTCGAAAACAACTTTTGGTTGAGCCATGTTTGTTTGTTGTAGTACAGAGTTAGACTGATAATTTAATTTAAATTGTATTGTGGTTGTCATTGTTTGACTTGCATCCCACTGGGATTCTGCACACACCATTCAAATGCGGCGCTTTTTCTGGAAGTCTTTGCTGTTTTTTCCTGGATTTTTCTGTTTGTGCGTCGTCACTTTGAGATGTTTCTTTGTTCATGTTTCTGTTTGTTTCGATTGCACCCGATTCAAGAGCCCAATGGCTCACAGGGCGATACATAATACATGAAACTGAACCTGAACTGAACTCTCTGTCTCTCTCGCCATGTCTCTCCCTGTCTCTCTCCCCGTGTCTCTCTCTCTGTCTTTCCCTGTCTCTCTGTCTCTCTCTCTTGATGTCTCTCTCTCCGCCTGTCTCTCGCTCCCCATGTCTCTCCCCGTGTCTCTCTCTCTGTCTCTCTCTCTTGATGTCTCTCTCTCCGCCTGTCTTTCTCTCCCCGTGTCTCTCCCCGTGTCTCTCCCCGTGTCTCTCTCTCTCCCCGTGTCTCTCTCTCCCCGTGTCTCTCTCTCTGTCTCTCCCCGTGTGTGTGTCTCTGTCTCTTTCTCTTGATGTCTCTCTCTGTCTGTCCGACTGTGTCTCTGCAGAGACATATAGACACACAGAGACACTGACTGTATCTCTGTCTGTCTCTCTCTGTCTGACTGTGTCTCTGGAGAGACAGAGACACAGACACACAGAGACACTGACTGTCTCTCTGTCTGTCTGACTGTGTCTGACTGTTTCTCTCTCTGTCTGTCTGTATCTCTGGAGAGACAGAGACACACAGATACACTGACTGTCTCTCTTTGTCTGTCTGTCTGTGTCTCTGGAGAGACAAAGAGACACACAGAGACACTGACTGTCTCTCTGTCTGTCTCTGTCTGTCTCCCCGTGTCTGTGGAGAGACAGAAAGACACACAGAGTCACTGACTGTCTCTCTGTCTGTCTGACTGTGTCTGACTGTCTCTCTCTCTGTCTGTCTGTGTCTCTGGAGAGACAGAGACACACACAGAGACACTGACTGTCTCTCTGTCTGACTGTGTCTCTGGAGAGACAGAGAGACACACAGAGACACTGACTGTGTCTGACTGTCTCTGTCTGTCTGACTGTGTCTCTGGAGAGACAGAGAGACACACAGAGACACTGACTGTCTCTCTGACTGTCTCTCTCTGTCTGACTGTGTCTCTGCAGAGACAGATATACACACAGAGACACTGACTGTCTCTCTGTCTGTCTCTCTTTGTCTGACTGTGGCTCTGGAGAGACAAAGACACACACAGAGACACTGACTGTATCTCTGTCTGTCTCTCTCTGTCTGTCTGACTGTGTCTCTGCATAGACAGAGAGACACACATAGACACTGTCTGTCTCTCTGTCTCTCTGACTGTGTCTGACTGTGTCTCTGGAGAGACAGAGAGACACACAGAGACACTGACTGTCTCTCTGTCTGTCTCTCTCTGTCTGACTGTGTCTCTGGAGAGACAGAGACACCCACAGAGACACTGACTGTCTCTCTCTCTGTCTGTCTCTGTCTGTCTGACTGTGTCTCTGGAGAGACAGAGACACACACAGAAACACTGACTGTCTCTCTGTCTGTCTCTCTCTGTCTGACTGTCTGTCTCTGTCTGTCTCTCTCTGATTGACTGTGTCTCTGTCTGTCTGTCTCTCTCTTTCTGACTGTCTGTCTCTGTCTGTCTCTCTCTGTCTGACTGTCTGTCTCTGTCTGTATGTCTCTCTCTGATTGACTGTGTCTCTGTCTGTCTGTCTCTCTCTTTCTGACTGTCTCTGTCTGTCTGTCTGTCTCTGTCTGAATGTGTCTCTGTCTGTCTGTCTCTCTCTGTCTGACTGTGTCTCTGTCTGTCTGTCTGTCTCTCTCTGTCTGACTGTGTCTCTGTCTGTCTGTCTCTCTCTTTCTGACTGTGTCTCTGTCTGTCTGTCTCTCTCTGTCTGACTGTGTCTCTGTCTGTCTCTCTATGTATCTCTGACTGTGTCTGACTGTCTGACTGTGTCTCTGACTGTGTCTGTCTCTCTGGCTGTGTCTGACTGTCTGACTGTGTCTGACTGTGTCTCTGGAGACACGGGGAGACCCTCTGGCATCGAGCTCCTCCGTTTCCTGTTCCCACGTGAAAGTGTCACACAGCTAAAAATACACTCACACACACACAGTACACACACACAGTACACACACACAGTACACACACTCACAGTGTACACACACACACACAGTGTACACACACAGTACACACACACACAGTACACACACACAGTACACACACACACACAGTACACACACACACAGTACACACACAGTGTACACACAGTACACTCACACACACACAGTACACACACAGTACACACAGTACACACAGTGTACACACACACACAGTACACACACAGTGTACACAGCGTGTTACACACACTCACACAGCACACAGTGTACACACACAGCCTGTTACACACACACACAGTACATACACACAGTACACACACACACAGTACACACACACACACAGCCTGTTACACGCACAGTGTACACACACAGTACACAAACAGTACACACACACATACACACACACACACAGTGTACACACACACACAGTACACACACAGTGTACACACACAGTACACACACACACACAGTACACACACACAGTACACACAGTACACACTCACACAGTACACACACACAGTACACACCCACAGTACACACACACACACACAGTATACACACACACAATACACACAGTACACACTCACACAGTACACACAGTACACACACTACACACACAGTATACACAGTACACACACAGTACATACACACACACAGTATACACACACAGTACACACACAGTGTACACACACAGTACACACACACACACAGTACACACAGCCTGTTACACACACTCACAGTACACACACACAGTACACACACAGTACACACACACGCAGTACACACACACAGTACACGCATACAGTACACACACAGTACACACACAGTACACACATACAGTACACACACACAGTGCACACACAGAGCGTGTTACACACTCACACACAGTACACACACACAGTACACACACACACACTACACACACACAGTACACTCACACACAGTACACACACACACAGTACACACACACAGTACACACACACAGTACGCACACACACAGTACACACACAGTAAACACACACAGTACACACACACACAGTACACACAGTGTACACTCACACAGTACACACACATAGTGTACACACACACACAGTACACACACACACAGTACACACACACACAGTGTACACACACACACTATACACACACACACAGTACACACACAGTAAGTACACACATACACACAGTACACACACACAGTACACACACACAGTACACACACTCACAGTACACACACACACAGTACACACACACAGTACACACACACACACCGTGTACACACACACAGTGTACACACACACAGTGTACAAACACAGTACACACACAATACACACAGCGTGTTACACACACAGTACACACACACACAGTACACACAGTACACACACACAGTACACACACACAGTACACACACAGTGTACACACACAGTACACACGCACACAGTACACACACAGTGTACACACACAGTACATACACACAGCTAAAAATACACTCACACAGTACACACAGTACACACACAGTGTACACACACAGTACACACACACAGTACACACACACAGTACACACACACAGTACACACACACACAGTACACACACAGTGTACACACACAGTACACACACAGCTAAAAATACACTCACACAGTACACACAGAACACACACAGTGTACACACACAGTACACACACACACACACAGAACACACAAACAGTACACACACACAGTACACACACATACACTACACACACAGCCTGTTACACACACACACACACAGCGTGTTACACACACACACAGCGTGTTACACACACACACAGCCTGTTACACACACACACAGTACACACACATACACACAGCCTGTTACACACACACACAGCGTGTTACACACACACACACACAGCGTGTTACACACACACAGTACACACAGCCTGTTACACACACACAGCCTGTTACACACACACACACTCCGCCTGTATGAATGAAACTCAGCTCACTAAGTGAATAGCGGAGCCTCAGCCAATCAGACGTCAACCAAACTCCGCCCACACCGTGTGCAAAGCTGTTACAACTCCTGTACTGTAGTGGCGACCGAGTGCATTTCATCGCTCTGAGCACCGCCCGGTGACTTGTCCTTGAGACAACTTGTGTGTGTGTGTCTGTGTGTGTGTGTCTCTGTGTGTGTCTGTGTGTGTGTGTCTCTGTGTGTGTCTGTGTGTGTGTGTGTCTGTGTGTGTCTGTGTGTGTGTGTGTCTGTGTGTGTGTCTGTGTGTGTGTGTGTCTGTGTGTGTGTGTGTCTGTGTGTGTGTGTCTGTGTGTGTGTGTGTCTGTGTGTGTGTCTCTGTGTGTGTGTCTGTCTGTGTGTCTGTGTGTGTGTCTGTGTGTGTGTCTGTGTGTGTCTGTGTGTGTGTGTGTCTGTGTGTGTGTGTGTGTCTGTGTGTGTGTCTGTGTGTGTGTAGCGACTTCACGAACTCGACCGAGAACAACTTCCACACCGCGAGTTGCACCACCACCAACACCACCAACACCACCACCAACACCACAACCACCACAACCACCACCCATTGGGCACGAGGCCTGCAGGGTGAACGCGACCAACTTTGAATTTTTTATTTTTTTTATTTTTTTTTAAAACAACAACACAAAATGTGTTTTATTTTAAAACAACAACAGAAAATGTTTCTACTTCGTCAGCAACGACTTCGAATATGCCCCTCGCTCGTTCATTGACGAAGGTGATGTGATGGGTGGTGGTGATGGTGGTTGTGGTGGTGGTTGTTGTGGTGATGGTGTTGATGGTGATGGTGGTTGTGATGGTGGTAGAGGTGGTCGTTGTGGTGGAGTTGGTCGTGGTGGAGGTGGTGGTGGTTGTGGTCGTTGTGCTGGTGGTGGGGGTAGTGGTGGTGGTGATGGTGGTGGTGTTGGGGGTAGTGGTGGTGGTGGTGTTGATGGTGCTGGTGATGGTGGTCGTGGTGGTGGTGGTTGTGGTGGTGTTGGGGGTGGTGGTGATGGTGGTGGTGGTGGTTGTGATGGTGGTAGAGGTGGTGGTAGTGGTGGTTGTGGTGGTGGTGATGGTGGTGGATGGTGGTGGATGGTGTTGGGGGTAGTGGTGGTTGTGGTGGTGGTGGTTGTGGTGGTGATGGTGGTGGTGATGGTGGTTGTGGTTGTGGTGGTGGTCGTGATGGTGGTGGTGGTTGTGGTGGTGGTTGTGGTGGTGGTCGTTGTGCTGGTGGTTGTGGTGGGGGTAGTGGTGGTGGTTGTGGTTGTGGTGGAGGTGGTGGTAGTGGTGGTTGTGGTCACATCGCCAATTCGGCGCGGTAAAGATCAACTCAACCGATCTGGATTTGAAGCTTTCGCGACTGCACGGATCCAAACTCTGTGTCTCTTTCGGTAAAGTCACGTGGGTCGACTAAATAGAATACATCACGACGTTTCGGGCGCAACACAGCGGTCAAAGGCGGACAGCACAATAACCACGCACACAAACATTCTGTGATGATGATGGTGGTGGTGATAATGTGATGCAGAGCCCGTCAATACCATTGGGTCTAAACACAATCCGCGTGTCTCTACACCGCCCGTGTGAGACGGGAGGAGACAAACAGCACAAGCACCATGCACCATGTTCACGCCGTCAAACAATGGTGTCCCGATTGGCACGGTCGGCTACGTATGGTGCGAAAGAAGTCCGGCGTACACACACACTTACATTGCGTGGGTGGGTGGGTGAGTGGGTGGGTGAGTGAGTGGGTGGGTGGGTGAGTTGGTGGGTGGGTGAGTGAGTTGGTGGGTGGGTAGATGAGGGAGGAGGTGGGTGGGTGGGTGGGTGAGTAGGTGAGTGAGTATTTTTAGTGGGACATACAGACACACACACACAGACACACACAGACACACAGACAGACACACGTACACACAGACAGACACACGTATAGAGACAAACGGCCACACACACAGACACGCACGCGTCGCTCCTCCGCCCTCCATTGTTGCTGGAGGGCGACTGCCTCCAACTGCCCAGTAGCGTCCTTCACGAGCCTCCTCCACAGAGGCCGATCTTGACACCGCTGGTACCAGTCATCGGAAAGTCCACTCAGCTCCACGTCCTCCTGTACCACATCACTCCATCTCTTCTCTAGCCCGTGCCGCGCCCGTTTAGCACCCTCGATCCGGCCGAACAAAAGCTGTTTAGGCATGCGGTGGCTGGGCATGCGGGCTACATGACCCAGCCAACGCAGCCTTGCCTGCCGGAGGAGCTCACCGATGGGACTTTGTCCAGATCTTTCAAGGATTTGTGAACTCCTCACACAATCCGGCCTGGTTAATCCCAGGATGGATCGTAGGCAGGCCAGCCTAAATGTTTCCAACCGGCGAAGATGCTCCATTAGGGGGGTCCACGTTTCGCAAGCGTAGAGAAGGGAGGGAATGACCGTGGCCGAGAAGACCTGAAGCTTCGTGCAGAGCGACAGACCAGGTAGCTTCCACACAGCGTTACGCAACCGATGAAAAGATATTCCCGCACGACTGATTCGAGGTGAGATCTCTTCTGTTAAACTGGAGCCGGTCATAAGCACACTGCCCAGGTATGGGAAACTCTCCACTCTCTCCACAACTGCCACATCACCGATTGGGAGTTGTGGGAGTGGAGTGTCCGATGGTACAAAATACCCAGGCAGGTGCTTAGTTTTGGTGGGGCTGATGGTAAGGCCCCACCTCTTAGTGGCACGCTCCAGTCTCAGCAGCAGCGTCTCCAACTCCTCTTCTGAATGAGCAGATATTACCAAATCATCGGCATACATAACGTGGTTGACCAATAGGGAGCCATCCCTTGATCGCACCTGGGCGTCGATCAGCCTCCCATTATATCTGTACCAAATGGAAATTCCCCCGGTACAGCTATTGAAGGCTTCACAAACGACGTGGTCAAAATAGATGTTAAATAATGTGGGAGCCAGAGGACATCTCTGTCGCACCCCAAGGTGTACAGGGAATGGCTCCGACTCCCGGCCACGTAGTTTAACCCAGGCCCGCTCACCATCATGAAGGTCCTTAATGATCGTGAGCAGAGGGTCAGGGACTCCGAAAGCACGAAAAACATCCCAGAGCCCAGGCCTACTGATGATATCATAGGCCTTGACCAGGTCAATAAAGCAGAGATGTAGGTCTTGTTGGAATTCCCTATACCTCTGCTGTAGCAGACGGACAGAAAATATGGCATCTGTGCAGGACCGCCCTTTCCTGAAACCACATTGGGTCTCCGCAAGCCTCTCCTCAGCGCGCCTGGCAAGGCGATGTTGAATAACCCTTGCCTGGTCCTTTCCCGGCACACTGAGGAGTGAAATGCCCCTGTAATTGTTACAGTCTGTGCGGCCCCCCTTCTTAAACAGACAGACACACACACAGACACACACAACAACAACAACCGCCATTCGCCACTAAGTGGCGGTGACGTCACCACGACGCTTGTGCCAGGCCATGTGCACCTTGACACACACAGACACACACACAGAAACACAGACACACACAGACACAACAACAACAACCGCCATTCGCCACTAAGTGGCGGTGACGTCACCACGACGCTTGTGCCAGGCCATGTGCACATTGACACACATACACAC
This sequence comes from Lampetra fluviatilis, assembly GCF_964198595.1. Classification (NCBI taxonomy): domain Eukaryota; kingdom Metazoa; phylum Chordata; class Hyperoartia; order Petromyzontiformes; family Petromyzontidae; genus Lampetra; species Lampetra fluviatilis. The sequence continues at coordinate 435,765 of NC_136351.1, forward strand.
AGACAGACACACACACAGACAGACACACACACAGAAACACAGACACACATACAGACACACACACAAACACACACAGACACACACAGACACACACACAGACACACAGACACACACCACTCACACCTGCAGATCTCCGTGCCTGGAGCGGCTGGAGCCCGGCCTGCCACCATAGGCCCCATCGCTCACCACGGCCGGAGAAATCGCTCGAGGAGACATCACGGCAGGAGAAGACATCACGGGAGGAGACATCACTGGAGGAGGACACATCACAGGAGGAGGACACATCACAGGAGAAGCCATCACAGGAGGAGACATGGCCGCCCCAGGAGACATCCCAGGAGACATCACGGGAGACATGGCCGCCCCCGGGGGCGGCTCCCACGCGGGGAGGCCCAGCGGTTCCCCCCGAAGCCTGCCGCTCTCCTGGCTCTCCCAGTCCTGCCGGGACGGCCCCCGAGGCCTCCCGGCCCCCGTGGGCCCCGTGGCCCCCGCGGCCCCCGCTGGCTCGGCCTGCTGGTACAGGCTGTAGAGCGGCGGGGCGCCCGCGTAGGCCGGAGCCTCGGGCGGTCGATCGAAGTCTCCCGCCGGCTGGGGCGGTCCGCCCGGTACCGGCGCGGCGGCGACGCCGACGACGTCCGCTGCCTCCCGGCGCTTGGCCCGGCGTCGGCGCGCGGCGTGGCACAGCAAGTAGGCGAACTCGGCGACGTTGAGGGCCAGGCCGAGGCTCGAGGCGGCGAGCATGAGGCGCACGTAGACGGTCTTCTCGGTGGCGCGCGACACGAAGCAGTCGACGACGTTGGGGCAGGGCCACGTGCGGCAGCGGTAGAGGTGGGCCAGCGACAGGCCGAAGAGGCGGCCCTGCCCGTAGATGAACGAGGCCTCCAGCAGGGCCCGGCAGGCGAGGCTCAGGAGGTACGAGCGCAGGAGGGCCCCGCGGATTGGCACGCGGCCGTCCGGAGAGACGCGGGGGGATGGGGGGGGCTTGCCGCTTGCTGAGGGGGCGCTGGGCTGCTTGCTCTCCTGGGGGGGGTGAGAGAGACACGTGGTGAGACACGTGGTGAGGGACACGTGGTGAGAGAGACACGTGGTGAGAGAGACACGTGGTGAGAGAGACACGTGGTGAGAGAGACACGTGGTGAGAGAGACACGTGGTGAGAGAGACACTTGGTGAGAGAGACACGTGGTGAGAGAGATACGTGGTGAGAGAGACACGTGGTGAGAGTCACGTGGTGAGAGAGACACGTGGTGAGAGAGACACGTGGTGAGAGAGACACATGGTGAGAGACACGTGGTGAGAGAGACACGTGGGGAGAGACGTGGTGAGACACGTGGTGAGAGAGACACGTGGTGAGAGACGTGGTGAGAGAAACACGTGGTGAGAGAGACACGTGGTGAGAGAGACACAATGGTGAGAAAGACACGTGGTGAGAGAGACACGTGGTGAGACACGTGGTGAGAGAGACACGTGTGGGGGGGGGGGCAGGGGGGGGGCGGGAGGGGGGTGGAGGATACGACGTGGGATGGGTACGACGGACAGATGCGATGGATGGATGCGATGGAGAGATGCGATGGAGAGATGCGATGGAGAGATACGATGGAGAGATGCGATGGAGAGATGCGATGGAGAGATGCGATGGAGAGATACGATGGAGAGATACGATGGAGAGATACGAGGGAGAGATGCGATGGAGAGATACGATGGAGAGATTCGATGGAGAGATGCGATGGAGAGATGCGATGGAGAGATACGATGGAGAGATGCGATGGAGAGATACAATGGAGAGATACGATGGAGAGATACGATGGAGAGATACAATGGAGAGATATGATGGAGAGATGCGATGGAGAGATACAATGGAGAGATACGAGGAAGAGATACGATGGAGAGATGCGATGGAGAGATACAATGGAGAGATACGATGGAGAGATACAATGGAGAGATACGATGGAGAGATACGATGGAGAGATACGATGGAGAGATACAATGGAGAGATACGGTGGAGAGATACGATGGAGAGATACGATAGAGAGATGCAATGGAGAGATACGATGGAGAGATGCGATGGAGAGATACGATGGAGAGATGCGATGGAGAGATGCGATGGAGAGATGCGATTGAGAGATACGATGGAGAGATACGATGGAGAGATGCGATTGAGAGATACGATGGAGAGATGCGATGGAGAGATTCGATGGAGAGATGCGATGGAGAGATGCGATGGAGAGATGCGATGGAGAGATACGATGGAGAGATGCGATGGAGAGATGCGATGGAGAGATACGATGGAGAGATGCGATGGAGAGATACAATGGAGAGATACGATGGAGAGATGCGATGGAGAGACACGATGGAGAGAATCGATGGAGAGACACGATGGATGGATGCGACAGATGGATAGACACGAACAACAGATACAATCGATGGGTCGATACGATGGGTGCATATGGCCGGTTGTGAGGTCACAGACGGTGGGGAGGTGGTGGTGTGTGTGTGTCTGTATGTGTGTGCGGTGTGTGTGTGTCTGTGTGTGTGTGCGTGTGTGTGTGTGTCTGTGTGTGTGTGTCTGTATGTGTGTCTGTGTGTCTGTGTGTGTGTCTGTGTTTGTCTGTGTGTGTGTCTGTGTCTGTGTGTGTGTCTGTGTGTGTGTCTGTGCGTGTGTCTGTGTGTCTGTGTGTGTGTGTCTGTATGTGTGTCTTTGTGTCTGTGTGTGTGTCTGTGTTTGTCTGTGTGTGTGTCTGTGTCTGTGTGTGTGTCTGTGTGTGTGTCTGTGTGTCTGTGTGTGTGCGCACCACCTTACCTGCCTGACGACGTGCAGCACGTGCCCCAGGTAGGCGAGTGCGTGTCTGTGTGTGTGTGTGTCTGTGTGTCTCTGTGTGTGTCTGTGTGTGTGTGTGTGCGTGTGTCTCTGTCTGTGTGTGTGTGTTTGTGTGTGTGTCTGCGCGTGTGTCTGTGTGTCTCTCTGCGTGCACACACAAACACACACCACCTCACCTGCCTGACGACGTGCAGCACGTGCCCCAGGTAGGCGAGTGCGGGCGTGGAGACGGCGATGACCTGCAGGCCCCAGTAGCGCACGTGCGAGATGGGGAACGCCGTGTCGTAGCACACGTTCTCGCAGCCCGGCTGCTGCGTGTTGCAGCTGAAGTCCGACTGCTCGTCGCCCCAAACCTGCGGGGGAGGGAGGGGCCAAGCATTGTGACGTCACAGGGAGGGGGGCGGGGCCATCGTCGTGACGTCACGAGTCGTAGCACACGTTCTCGCAGCCTGGCTGCTGCGTTTTGCAGCTGAAGTCCGACTGCTCGTCGCCCCACACCTGCGGGGGAGGGGGGGGCAGCATTGTGACGTCACAGGGAAGGGGTGGGGCCAGCATTGTGACGTCACAGGGACGAAGGTGTGGCCAGCGTTGTGACGTCACGCGGAGGGGGAACACGCGGCGCCTTTGCGACGTCACAGAGGGGGCTCCCGTTGTTACGTCACGGACACGCCCCCCTTGTGACGTCACGGACACGCGCCCCTTGTGACGTCACGGACACGGCCCCTTGTGACGTCACGGACACGCCCCCCCCTCACCTGGTCTGCGCCGGCGGTGAGCACGAGGATTCGCAGCACGAAGAGCACGGAGAGCCACACGCGGCCCACGGCAGTGGAGTGCTCCTGGGCTGAGTCCAGCAGAGAGCCCAGCAGGCCAAAGTCTCCCATGGGTCTCTACAGAGAGACACGTGGTGAGACACGTGGGGAGAGACGTGGTGAGACACGTGGTGAGAGAGACAAGTGGTGAGACACGTGGTGAGAGACACGGGGAGAGAGACACGTGGTGAGAGAGACACGTAGTGAGAGAGACACGTGGGAGAGAGACACGTGGTGAGAGAGACACGTGGTGAGAGAGACACGTGGTGAGAGACACGGGGAGAGAGACACGGGAAGAGAGAGAAACGTGGAGAGAGACACGGGGAGAGAGACACGGGGAGAGAGACACGGGGGGAGAGACACGGGGGGAGAGACACGGGGGGAGAGACACGGGGAGAGAGACACGGGGAGAGAGACACGTGGTGAGAGAGACACGTGGTGAGAGAGACACGTGGTGAGAGAGACACGTGGTGAGAGACACGGGGAGAGAGACATGTGGTGAGAGAGACACGCGGAGAGAGACACGGGGAGAGAGACACGGAGAGAGAGAAACACGAGGGGAGAGACACGGGGAGAGAGACACGTGGAGAGAGACACGCGGAGAGAGACACGGGGAGAGAGACACGGAGAGAGACACGTGGTGAGAGAGACACGTGGTGAGAGAGACACGTGGTGAGAGAGACACGGAGAGAGAGACACGGGGAGAGAGACACTGGGAGAGAGACACGTGGTGAGAGAGAGAGACACGTGGTGAGAGAGACACGTGGTGAGAGAGACACGTGGTGAGAGAGACAAGTGGTGAGACACGTGGTGAGAGACATGGGGAGAGAGACATGGGGAGAGAGACACGGGGAGAGAGAGACACGGAGAGAGACACGTGGTGAGTGAGTCACGTGGTGAGAGAGACACGTGGTGAGAGAGACACGTGGTGAGAGAGACACGTGGTGGGAGAGACACGTGGTGAGAGAGACACGTGGTGAGAGAGACACGTGGTAAGATAGACACGGAGAGAGACACGTGGTGAGAGAGACACGTGGTGAGAGAGACACGTGGTAAGAGACACGTGGTGAGAGAGACACGTGGTGAGAGACACGGGGAGAGAGAGACACGCGGTGAGAGAGACACGCGGTGAGAGAGACACGCGGTGAGAGAGACACGCGGTGAGAGAGACACGGGGAGAGAGACACGGGGGGAGAGACACGGGGAGAGAGACAGGGGAGAGAGACACTGGGAGAGAGACACGGGGAGAGAGACACGTGGTGAGAGAGACACGTGGAGAGAGAGACACGTGGTGAGAGAGACACGTGGTGAGAGAGACACGTGGAGAGAGAGACACGTGGTGAGAGAGACACGTGGTGAGAGAGACACGGTGAGAGAGAGAGACACGTGGTGAGAGAGACACGTGGTGAGAGAGACACGGTGAGAGAGAGAGACACGGAGAGAGACACGGGGTGAGAGACACGGGGAGAGAGACACGGGGAGAGACACGGGGAGAGAGACAGGGGAGAGAGACACGGGGAGAGAGACACGGGGAGAGAGACACGTGGTGAGAGAGACACGTGGAGAGAGAGACACGTGGCGAGAGAGACACGCGGTGAGAGAGACACGCGGTGAGAGAGACACGCGGTGAGAGAGACACGCGGTGAGAGAGACACGGGGAGAGAGACACGGGGGGAGAGACACGGGGAGAGAGACAGGGGAGAGAGACACTGGGAGAGAGACACGGGGAGAGAGACACGTGGTGAGAGAGACACGTGGAGAGAGAGACACGTGGTGAGAGAGACACGTGGTGAGAGAGACACGGTGAGAGAGACACGTGGTGAGAGAGACACGTGGTGAGAGAGACACGGTGAGAGAGACACGTGGAGAGAGAGACACGGAGAGAGACACGGGGTGAGAGACACGGGGAGAGAGACACGGGGAGAGACACGGGGAGAGAGACAGGGGAGAGAGACACGGGGAGAGAGACACGGGGAGAGAGACACGTGGTGAGAGAGACACGTGGAGAGAGAGACACGTGGTGAGAGAGACACGTGGTGAGAGAGACACGTGGTGAGAGAGACACGTGGTGAGAGAGACACGGTGAGAGAGACACGTGTTGAGAGAGACACGGTGAGAGAGACACGTGGTGAGAGAGACACAGTGAGAGAGACACGTGGAGAGAGAGACACGGAGAGAGACACGGGGTGAGAGACACGGGGAGAGAGACACGGGGAGAGATACACGGAGAGAGACACGGGGGGAGAGACACGGGGAGAGAGACACGGGCAAAGAGACACAGAGAGAGACACTGGGAGAGACACGGAGAGAGAGACACGGGGAGAGAGAGACACGTGGTGAGAGAGACACGGGGAGAGAGACACGTGGAGAGAGAGACACGTGGTGAGAGAGACACGGGGAGAGACACGTGGTGAGAGAGACACGGGGAGAGAGACACGTGGAGAGAGACACGGGGAGAGAGACACGGGGAGAGAGACACATGGTGAGAGAGACACGTGGTGAGAGGGTCACGTGGTGAGAGGGTCACGTGGTGAGAGGGTCACGTGGTGAGAGAGACACGTGGAGAGAGAGACACGCGGTGAGAGAGACACGGGGAGAGAGACACGGGGAGAGAGACACGGGGAGAGACACGTGGTGAGAGAGACACGTGGTGAGAGAGACACGTGGTGGGAGAGACACGTGGTGAGAGAGACACGTGGTGAGAGAAACACGGAGAGAGACACGTGGAGAGAGAGACACGGAGAGAGACACGGGGTGAGAGACACGGGGAGAGAGACACGGGGAGAGACACGGGGAGAGAGACAGGGGAGAGAGACACGGGGAGAGAGACACGGGGAGAGAGAGACACGTGGTGAGAGAGACACGTGGTGAGAGAGACACGTGGTGAGAGAGACACGGGGAGAAAGACACGTGGAGAGAGACACGGGGAGAGAGACACGGGGAGAGAGACACGTGGTGAGAGAGACACGTGGTGAGAGGGTCACGTGGTGAGAGGGTCACGTGGTGAGAGGGTCACGTGGTGAGAGAGACACGTGGTGAGAGGGTCATGTGGAGAGAGAGACACGGGGAGAGACACGTGGTGAGAGAGACACGGGGAGAGAGACACGTGGAGAGAGACACGGGGAGAGAGACACGGGGAGAGAGACACGTGGTGAGAGAGACACGTGGTGAGAGAGACACGGGGAGAGACACGTGGTGAGAGAGACACGGGGAGAGAGACACGTGGAGAGAGACACGGGGAGAGAGACACGGGGAGAGAGACACGTGGTGAGAGAGACACGTGGTGAGAGGGTCACGTGGTGAGAGGGTCACGTGGTGAGAGGGTCACGTGGTGAGAGAGACACGTGGAAAGAGAGACACGCGGTGAGAGACACGGGGAGAGAGACACGGGGAGAGACACGTGGTGATAGAGACACGGGGAGAGAGACACGGGGAGAGAGAGACACGGGGAGAGACACGGAGAGAGAGACACGGGGAGAGACACGGGGAGAGAGACACGTGGAGAGTGAGACACGGAGAGAGACACGTGGTGAGAGAGACACGTGGTGAGAGAGACACGGTGAGAGAGACACGTGGAGAGAGAGACACGGAGAGAGACATGGGGTGAGAGACACTGAGAGAGAGACACGTGGAGAGAGAGACACGTGGTGAGAGAGACACGGGGAGAGACACGTGGTGAGAGAGACACGGGGAGAGAGACACGTGGAGAGAGACACGGGGAGAGAGACACGGGGAGAGAGACACGTGGTGAGAGAGACACGTGGTGAGAGGGTCACGTGGTGAGAGAGACACGTGGAGAGAGAGACACGTGGTGAGAGAGACACGGGGGGAGAGAGACACGGGTAGAGAGACACGGGGAGAGAGACACGGGGAGAGACACGTGGTGAGAGAGACACGGGGAGAGAGACACGTGGAGAGAGACACGGGGAGAGAGACACGTGGTGAGAGAGACACGTGGTGAGAGGGTCACGTGGTGAGAGGGTCAAGTGGTGAGAGGGTCACGTGGTGAGAGGGTCACGTGGTGAGATAGACACGGGGAGAGAGACACGTGGTGAGACACGTGGTGAGAGAGACACGTGGGGAGAGAGACACATGGTGAGTGAGTCACGTGGTAAGAGAGACACGTGGTGAGAGAGACACGTGGTGAGAGAGACACGTGGTGAGAGAGACACGTGGTGAGAGAGACACGTGGTGAGAGAGACACGGGGAGAGAGACACCGGGAGAGACACGGGGAGAGACACGGGGAGAGACACGGAGAGAGAGACGCGGGGAGAGACACGGGGAGAGAGACACGGGGAGAGTGAGACACGGAGAGAGAGACACGGGGAGAGAGACACGTGGTGAGAGAGACACGTGTAGAGAGAGACACCGGGAGAGGGACGCGGGGGGAGAGACGCGGGGAGAGAAACACGGGGAGAGAGACACGGGGAGAGAGACACGGAGAGAGACACGGGGAGAGAGACACGTGGTGGGAGACACGGGGAGAGACACGGAGGGAGAGACACGGGGAGAGAGACACGGGGAGAGAGACACGTGGTGAGAGAGACACGGGGAGAGAGAGACACGGGGAGAGAGACACGGGGAGAGAGACACGGAGAGTGACACACGTGTTTGGAGACACGGGGAGAGACACGGAGGGAGAGTCACGGGGAGAGAGACACGGGGAGAGAGACACGTGGGGAGAGAGACACGGGGAGAGAGACACGGAGAGAGAGAGACACGGAGAGAGAGACACGGAGAGAGACACGGGGAGAGAGACACAGGGGGAGAGAGAGACACGTGGTGAGAGAGACACCGGGAGAGAGAGAGACACGGGGAGAGAGACACGGTGAGAGAGAGACACGGGGGGAGAGACACGGGGAGAGAGAGACACGTGGTGAGAGAGACACGTGGTGAGAGGGTCACGTGGTGAGAGGGTCACGTGGTGAGAGGGTCACGTGGTGAGAGAGACACGTGGTGAGAGGGTCATGTGGAGAGAGAGACACGTGGTGAGAGGGTCATGTGGAGAGAGAGACACGGGGAGAGACACGTGGTGAGAGAGACACGGGGAGAGAGACACGGGGAGAGAGACACGTGGTGAGAGAGACACGTGGTGAGAGAGACACGGGGAGAGACACGTGGTGAGAGAGACACGGGGAGAGAGACACGTGGAGAGAGACACGGGGAGAGAGACACGGGGAGAGAGACACGTGGTGAGAGAGACACGTGGTGAGAGGGTCACGTGGTGAGAGGGTCACGTGGTGAGAGGGTCACGTGGTGAGAGAGACACGTGGAAAGAGAGACACGCGGTGAGAGACACGGGGAGAGAGACACGGGGAGAGACACGTGGTGATAGAGACACGGGGAGAGAGACACGGGGAGAGAGAGACACGGGGAGAGACACGGAGAGAGAGACACGGGGAGAGACACGGGGAGAGAGACACGTGGAGAGTGAGACACGGAGAGAGACACGTGGTGAGAGAGACACGTGGTGAGAGAGACACGGTGAGAGAGACACGTGGAGAGAGAGACACGGAGAGAGACATGGGGTGAGAGACACTGGGAGAGAGACACGTGGAGAGAGAGACACGTGGTGAGAGAGACACGGGGAGAGACACGTGGTGAGAGAGACACGGGGAGAGAGACACGTGGAGAGAGACACGGGGAGAGAGACACGGGGAGAGAGACACGTGGTGAGAGAGACACGTGGTGAGAGGGTCACGTGGTGAGAGAGACACGTGGAGAGAGAGACACGTGGTGAGAGAGACACGGGGGGAGAGAGACACGGGTAGAGAGACACGGGGAGAGAGACACGGGGAGAGACACGTGGTGAGAGAGACACGGGGAGAGAGACACGTGGAGAGAGACACGGGGAGAGAGACACGTGGTGAGAGAGACACGTGGTGAGAGGGTCACGTGGTGAGAGGGTCAAGTGGTGAGAGGGTCACGTGGTGAGAGGGTCACGTGGTGAGATAGACACGGGGAGAGAGACACGTGGTGAGACACGTGGTGAGAGAGACACGTGGGGAGAGAGACACATGGTGAGTGAGTCACGTGGTAAGAGAGACACGTGGTGAGAGAGACACGTGGTGAGAGAGACACGTGGTGAGAGAGACACGTGGTGAGAGAGACACGTGGTGAGAGAGACACGGGGAGAGAGACACCGGGAGAGACACGGGGAGAGACACGGGGAGAGACACGGAGAGAGAGACGCGGGGAGAGACACGGGGAGAGAGACACGGGGAGAGTGAGACACGGAGAGAGAGACACGGGGAGAGAGACACGGGGAGAGAGACACGTGGTGAGAGAGACACGTGTAGAGAGAGACACCGGGAGAGGGACGCGGGGGGAGAGACGCGGGGAGAGAAACACGGGGAGAGAGACACGGGGAGAGAGACACGGAGAGAGACACGGGGAGAGAGACACGTGGTGGGAGACACGGGGAGAGACACGGAGGGAGAGACACGGGGAGAGAGACACGGGGAGAGAGACACGTGGTGAGAGAGACACGGGGAGAGAGAGACACGGGGAGAGAGACACGGGGAGAGAGACACGGAGAGTGACACGGGGAGAGAAACACGTGTTTGGAGACACGGGGAGAGACACGGAGGGAGAGTCACGGGGAGAGAGACACGGGGAGAGAGACACGTGGGGAGAGAGACACGGGGAGAGAGACACGGAGAGAGAGAGACACGGAGAGAGAGACACGGAGAGAGACACGGGGAGAGAGACACAGGGGGAGAGAGAGACACGTGGTGAGAGAGACACCGGGAGAGAGAGAGACACGGGGAGAGAGACACGGTGAGAGAGAGACACGGGGGGAGAGACACGGGGAGAGAGAGACACGTGGTGAGAGAGACACGGGGGGAGAGAGTCACGTGGTGAGAGAGACACGTGGTGAGAGAGAGACACGGAGTGAGAGAGAGACACGTGGTGAGAGAGACACAGAGACCCAATGACTCATCACCACACATTGACCCATAGACTCACCACCACCACACAGAGACCCATAGACTCACCACACAGAGACCCACAGACTCACCATCACACAGAGACCCACAGACTCACCACCACTACACAGAGACCCATAGACTCACCACCACTACACAGAGACCCCTAGACTCACCACCACACAGAGACCCATATTCTCACGACCACATATAGACCCATAGACTCACCACCACACAGAGACCCAAATACTCACTACCACATATAGACCCATAGACTCACCACCACACAGAGACCCCTAGACTCACCACCACACAGAGACCCATATACTCACTACCACATATAGACCCATAGACTCACCACCACACAGAGACCCATAGACTCACCACCACACAGAGACCCATATGCTCATCACCACACAGAGACCCATAGACTCATCACCACACAGAGACCCATAGACTCACCACCACACAGAGACCCATAGACTCACCACCACCACACAGAGACCCATAGACTCACCACCACACAGAGACCCATAGACTCACCACCACACAGAGACCCATAGACTCACCACCACACAGAGACCCACAGACTCACCACCACACAGAGACCCATAGACTCACCACCACACAGAGACCCATATACTCATCACCACACAGAGACCCATATACTCATCACCACACAGAGACCCATAGACTCATCACCACACAGAGACCCATAGACTCATCACCACACAGAGACCCATAGACTCACCACCACACAGAGACACATAGACTCACCACCACACAGAGACCCATAGACTAATCACACAGAGACCCATAGACTCACCACCACACAGAGACTCATATACTCATCACCACACAGAGACCCATAGACTCATCACCACACAGAGACCCATAGACTCACCAACACCACACAAAGACCCATAGACTCACCACCACACAGAGACCCATAGACTCACCACCACACAGAGACCCACAGACTCACCACCACACAGAGAGCCATAGACTCGCCACTACACAGAGACCCATAGACTCATCACCACCACACAGAGACCCATAGACTCACCACCACTACACAGAGACCCATAAACTCATCACCACACAGAGACCCACAGACTCACCACCACTACACAGAGACCCATAGACTCATCACCACACAGAGACCCATAGACTCATCACACAGAGACCCATAGACTCATCACCACACAGTGACCCATAGACTCACCATCACACAAAGACCCATAGACTCACCACCACACAGAGACCCATAGACTCACCACCACACAGAGACCCACAGACTCACCACCACACAGAGACCCATAAACTCGCCATTACACAGAGACCCATAGACTCATCACCACCACACAGAGACC
>NC_136351.1:457695-464067 GCF_964198595.1 Lampetra fluviatilis
AGACTCACAGAGAGACCCACAGAGACCCACAGAGACCCACAGAGACTCACAGAGACACCCACAGAGACTCACAGAGACACCCACAGAGACCCACAGAGACCCACAGAGACATCCACAGAGACACCCACAGAGACCCACAGAGACCCACAGAGACTCACAGAGACCCACAAAGACTCAGATAGACCCACAGAGACCCACAGAGACTCACAGAGACCCACAGAGACTCATAGAGACCCACAGAGACTCACAGAAACCCACAGAAACTCACAGAAACCCACAGAGACTCACAGAGACCCACAGAGACGCACAGAGACTTGCAGAGACCCACAGAGACCCACAGAGACCCACATAGACTCAGATAGACTCGCAGAGACCCACAGAAACCCACAGAGACACACAGAGACCCACATAGACTCACGGAGACACACAGAGACCCACAGAGACCCACAGAGACCCACAGAGACTCACAGAGACCCACAGAGACCCACATAGACTCACAGAAACCCACAGAGACCCACAGAGACTCACAGAGACCCACAGAGACACCTACAGAGACCCACATAGACTCACAGAGACACACAGAGACCCACAGAGACCCACAGAGACTCACAGAGACCCACAAAGAACCACAGAGACTCACAGAAACCCACAGAGACGCACAAAGACTCACAGAGACCCACAGAGACCCACATACACCCACAGAGACTCACAGAGACCCACAGAGACCCACAGAGACCCACAGAAACCCACAGAGACCCACAGAGACTCACAGAGACTCACAGAGACCCACAGATACCCACAGAGACCAACATATACTCACAAAGGCCCACATAGAATCACAGAGACTCACAGAGACCCACAGAGACTCACAAAGACTCATAGAGACAGAGACTCATAGAGACAAACAGAGACTCACATAGATCCACATAGACCCACAGAGACCAACAGAGACTCACAAAGACCCACAGAGACCCACATAGACCCGCATAGACCCACAATGACCCACAGAAACCCACAGAGACTCACAGAAACCCACAGAGACTCACAGAGACCCACAGAGACGCACAGAGACTTGCAGAGACCCACAGAGACCCACAGAGACCCACATAGACTCAGATAGACTCGCAGAGACCCACAGAAACCCACAGAGACACACAGAGACCCACATAGACTCACGGAGACACACAGAGACCCACAGAGACCCACAGAGACCCACAGAGACTCACAGAGACCCACAGAGACCCACATAGACTCACAGAAACCCACAGAGACCCACAGAGACTCACAGAGACCCACAGAGACACCTACAGAGACCCACATAGACTCACAGAGACACACAGAGACCCACAGAGACCCACAGAGACTCACAGAGACCCACAAAGAACCACAGAGACTCACAGAAACCCACAGAGATGCACAAAGACTCACAGAGACCCACAGAGACCCACATACACCCACAGAGACTCACAGAGACCCACAGAGACCCACAGAGACCCACAGAAACCCACAGAGACCCACAGAGACTCACAGAGACTCACAGAGACCCACAGATACCCACAGAGACCAACATATACTCACAAAGGCCCACATAGAATCACAGAGACTCACAGAGACCCACAGAGACTCACAAAGACTCATAGAGACAGAGACTCATAGAGACAAACAGAGACTCACATAGATCCACATAGACCCACAGAGACCAACAGAGACTCACAAAGACCCACAGAGACCCACATAGACCCGCATAGACCCACAATGACCCACAGAAACCCACAGAGACTCACAGAAACCCAAAGAGACCCGCATAGACCCACATATATCCGCATAGACCCACAAAGACTTACAAAGACCGACAGACACCCACAGAGACTCACAAAGACCCACAGAGACCCACAGAGACTCACAGAGACGCACAGAGACCCACAGAGACCCGCATAGACCCACGGAGACCCACATAGACCCACAGAGACCCACAGAGACTCACAGAGACACACAGAGACTCACAGAGACACACATAGACCTACAGAGCCTCACAGAGACACACAGAGACTCACAGAGACCCACAGAGACCCACATAGACCCACATAGACCCACAGAGACCCACAGAGACTCACAGAGACCCACAGAGAATCACAGAAACCCACAGAGATTCACAGAGACTCGCAGAGAATCACAGAAACTCACAGACACCCACAGAGACTCACAGAAACCCACAGAGACTCACAGAGACCCACAGAGACTCACAGAGACCCACAGAGAATCACAGAGACCCACAGAGACCCACAGAGACTCACAGAGACCCACAGAGACCCACAGAGACACATACAGAGACTCACATAGACTCACGGAGACACACAGAGACACACAGAGACTCACAGAGACTCACAGAGACCCACAAAGACACCTACAGAGACCCACATAGACTCACGGAGACACACAGAGACACACAGAGACTCACAGAGACCCACAGAGACCCACAGAGGCTCACAGAGACCCACAGAGACCCACAGAGACCCACAGAGACCCACAGAGACCCACAGAGACTCACAGAGACACCCACAGAGACCCACAGAGACCCACAAAGACCGACAGAAACCCACATAGACCCTACGGAGACTCAGGAAGACCCACGGAGACCGACAGAGGCCCACAAAGACGCACATATACTCACAACGACCCACATAGAATCACAGAGACTCACAGAGACACCCACAGAGACCCACATAGACTCACAGAGACTCATAGAGACCCACAAAGACCCACAGAGACCCACAGAGACTCACAGAGAGACCCACAGAGACCCACAGAGACCCACAGAGACTCACAGAGACACCCACAGAGACTCACAGAGACACCCACAGAGACCCACAGAGACACCCACAGAGACACCCACAGAGACCCACAGAGACCCACAGAGACTCACAGAGACCCACATAGACCCACAGAGACACCCACAGAGACCCACAGAGACACACAGAGACACCCACAGAGACCCACAGAGACTCACAGAGACCCACAAAAACCCATAGAGACTCACAGAGACTCACAGAGACCCACAGAGACACCCACAGACACCCGCAGAGACCCACAGAGACTCAGATAGACCCACAGAGACCCACAGAGACTCACAGAGACCCACAGAGACCCACAGATACTCACAGAGACCCACAAAGACTCAGATAGACCCACAGAGACCCACAGAGACTCACAGAGACCCACAGAGACTCATAGAGACCCACAGAGACTCACAGAAACCCACAGAAACTCACAGAAACCCACAGAGACTCACAGAAACCCACAGAGACGCACAGAGACTTGCAGAGACCCACAGAGACCCACAGAGACGCACATAGACTCAGATAAACTCGCAGAGACCCACAGAAACCCACAGAGACACACAGAGACCCACATAGACTCACGGAGACACACAGACAGAGACCCACAGAGACCCACAGAGACCCACAGAGACTCACAGAGACCCACAGAGACCCACAGAGACTCACAGAAACCCACAGAGACCCACAGAGACTCACAGAGACCCACAGAGACACCTACAGAGACCCACATAGACTCACAGAGACACACAGAGACCCACAGAGACCCACAGAGACTCACAGAGACCCACAAAGAACCACAGAGACTCACAGAAACCCACAGAGACGCACAAAGACTCACAGAGACCCACAGAGACCCACATACACCCACAGAGACTCACAGAGACCCACAGAGACCCACAGAGACCCACAGAAACCCACAGAGACCCACAGAGACTCACAGAGACTCACAGAGACCCACAGATACCCACAGAGACCAACATATACTCACAAAGGCCCACATAGAATCACAGAGACTCACAGAGACCCACAGAGACTCACAGAGACTCATAGAGACAGAGACTCATAGAGACAAACAGAGACTCACATAGATCCACATAGACCCACAGAGACCAACAGAGACTCACAAAGACCCACAGAGACCCACATAGACCCGCATAGACCCACAATGACCCACAGAAACCCACAGAGACTCACAGAAACCCATAGAGACCCGCATAGACCCACATATATCCGCATAGACCCACAAAGACTTACAAAGACCGACAGACACCCACAGAGACCCACAGAGACTCACAAAGACCCACAGAGACCCACAGAGACTCACAGAGACGCACAGAGACCCACAGAGACCCGCATAGACCCACGGAGACCCACATAGACCCACAGAGACCCACAGAGACTCACAGAGATACACAGAGACTCACAGAGACACACATAGACCTACAGAGCCTCACAGAGACTCACAGAGACCCACAGAGACCCACAGAGACCCACATAGACCCACAGAGACCCACAGAGACCCACAGAGATACACAGAGACTCACATAGACCTACAAAGACTCACAGAGACCCACAGAGACCCACAGAGACACACATAGACCTACAGAGACTCACAGAGACACACAGAGACTCACAGAGACCCACAGAGACCTACAGAGACCCACATAGACCCACAGAGACACACAGAGACTCACAGAGACCCACAGAGACTCACAGAGACCCACAGAGACCCACAGAGACACACAGAGACCCACATAGACCCACAGAGACCCACAGAGACACACAGAGACTCACAGAGACCTACAGAGACTCACAGAGACCCACAGAGACCCACAGAGACCCACATACACCCACAGAGACCCACAGAGACTCACAGAGACTCATAGAGACAGAGACTCACAGAGACACACAGAGACTCACATAGATCCATATAGACCCACAGAGACCCACAGAGACTCACAAAGACCCACAGAGACCCACATAGACCCGGATAGACCCACAACGACCCACAGAAACCCACAGAGACTCACAAAGACCCATAGAGAACCGCGTAGACCCACATATATCCGCATAGACCCACAAAGACTCACAAAGACCGACAGAGACCCACAGAGACCCATAGAAACCCATATAAACCCACAGAGACTCACAAAGACCCAGAGACCCACAGAGACCCACAGAGAACCACAGAGACCCAACATAGACCCACAGAGACCCACAGAGACCCATAGAGACCCACAGAAATCCAGGGACAAACAGAGACCCACAGAGACCCACATAGACCCACAGAGATCCACATAGACCCACAGAGATCCACATAGACACCCACAGAGATCCACATAGACACCCACAGCATGGAACCCAGGACCTCCTGTGTACCAGGCGAGGTAGTCAACATCTCAGCGTCGAACCTACGACCTCCTGTGTACTAGGCGAGGTAGTCAACATCTCAGCATGGAACCCACGACCTCCTGTACACCAGGCGAGGTAGTCAACATCTCAGCGTCGAACCCACGACCTCCAGTACACCAGGCGAGGTAGTCAACATCTCAGCATCGAACCTACGACCTCCTGTACACCAGGCGAGGTAGTCAACATCTCAGCGTCGAACCCACGACCTCCAGTACACCAGGCGAGGTAGTCAACATCTCAGCGTCGAACCCACGACCTCCAGTACACCAGGCGAGGTAGTCAACATCTCAGCATCGAACCCACGACCTCCTGTACACCAGGCGAGGTAGTCAACATCTCAGCATGGAACCCACGACCTCCTGTGTACCAGGCGAGGTAGTCAACATCTCAGCATGGAACCCACGACCTCCTGTACACCAGGCGAGGTAGTCAACATCTCAGCATGAAACCCACGACCTCCTGTGTACCACGCGAGGTAGTCAACATCTCAGCATGGAACCCACGACCTCCTGCGTACCAGGCGAGGTAGTCAACATCTCAGCATGGAACCCACGACCTCCTGTGTACCAGGCGAGGTAGTCAACATCTCAGCGTCGAACCCACGACCTCCAGTACACCAGGCGAGGTAGTCAACATCTCAGCATCGAACCCACGACCTCCTGTACACCAGGCGAGGTAGTCAACATCTCAGCATGGAACCCACGACCTCCTGTACAACAGGCGAGGTAGTCAACATCTCAGCATGGAACCCACGACCTCCTGCGAACCAGGCGAGGTAGTCAACATCTCAGCATGGAACCCACGACCTCCTGTGTACCAGGCGAGGTAGTCAACATCTCCTAGCCACCCGTGGCCTTACCTGGTAAGATAAACACAGTTTAGTTTTAGAGTAAACTTATCCCCACCCTTCCCTCAAGACGTAATCAGCTCAGCTGGTCGGAGAGATGCGCACGTTTGTTTACCACTGTGAATGCGACCAATTAGCACCATGTAAGGATGTCCCTCAGAGCACAGGATGCCAACAGGAATGTGAACGGTCCATCTTACCGAGATACACACAGAGATATACACACACAGACACACACACAGACACACACAGACACACACACAGACACACACAGAG